>NC_137797.1:39796713-39994213 GCF_963383645.1 Muscardinus avellanarius
TTTAATGTGAAAGATGTATAAAATAATGCTAGAAGGCTGAGAGAGATAACAAGGAATGCTAGGAACAGCCAAAAGATTAATAAGCAGATAGAGGCAATCATTAGGGCTGAAGAAGCAAAAGAAGAGAGTTATCGGATTAGGGAGACTGTAGCAGTTACCATATACGCAGTAAAAGTTTAGATTTAGAAAAGAGTTATAAAACTTTCTCAATAAAACCCTGAAGGAACAAGAAATTAAACTGGGGATTAATACATGGGACTGAATTAAACTGAAGAGCTACTGTGCATATGAAACTATCAAGAACCTTAAGAGAGATCCAACAGAATTGAAGCTCTTTTCTAGCTACTCATTCCTCCAATAGAGGACTAATATCGATAATATACAAAGAACCCAAGAAAAATCATCCCCCCCCGGAAACCAAATAACCCAACAAAAAATGGGCAAGTGAATTAGACACTTCACATCAAAAGAAGTGAAGAAATACAAATGGCCAATAAATATATGAAAAATATTCAACATTATTAGCAAAGATATGCACATCAAAACTATCCTGAGATTTTACCTATACACAGTTGGAAAGGCAAAAACAGAAACAATAATAAATGATGGCAAGGATGTAGGGAAGTAGGAATTCTGATACATTGTTTATTAAATTGAAAATTAGTTCAAACACTGGAAAACAGTGTGGAGGTTCCTCAGAAAAATGGGAATGAACCTAACATATGACCCAGAGTAGATACTCCTGGGTGTCTACCCAAAAGAATTGAAACCACACTACCATAGTAATGCATGCATATCTGTGTTTATATAAGCACAATTCATAATTGCCAAACTATGGAACCAACCTAGGTGTCCATAAACAGATGAATGGGTTATAAAATTATGGGATATACATACAATGAAATTCAACTCAGCATAAAGAAAAACAAAATTATGTATTTTCAGGGAAATGGATGGAACTGGAGAATATTAAGTGAGAGTAGCCAGTAACAAAAAGTGAAAGGTTGGATGTTTTTCCTTATATGTGGAAGCTAGGGAGAAATTGGGACACAAAAGGGACTCCAGACAAAGGAGGAGAAATCTTAGTGGAGTGAGGGAGGGGACATAACTGAGAGATGGGAGGGGGAGGAAGATGTGAAGAGAGACACACCTCAATGAACATGATGTACTTACACAGATTTATTAATGCCAACCATAATGTTTACATGGGAAGGTGAGTAGGGGGAGAAAATGGGGTGGGCACTGGGGGAGGACTCACAAAGTACTATGTGCATATATGCCTCTACCACTATGAATTTCAACCTGATGTATGATTACAATGCACCAATTAAAAAAAAAGTCATATTTTCTGAGAACACTCTGTTTAATGTTAGGCTTTTGGGTGGGGAAAGTAAGTAACCTTGAATGTGCTCTGACCACCATAAAATAATATGGTCTGAAGATATTTGAACAGCCTAAGGAACATAACTGCCCAGATGACTAGAGACACACATGTTATGACCATCTCATGAAAGAAACAGGTTCAGGTTTATATTTAAACCTCTGAGTGGGTTATGGTGAGGCTAATGCTTGCAATGAAAAAAGAAACTGTAAGCTGCTTACCAACCAAACGGTAATAGAGCAGTCCTGATAGAAACTGAATTGGATGTGATACAAGGCCCTTATTCCTTCTACCTACTTTCCAACATCTCTTTGTCACCTCCTTATCCACACCCACATCAGAACCTAACAGAAATCCAGCTAAAAAAACAAAAATGAAACCAAAAATTAAAAATGGATATGTGTAATGTCCTAGCCCTACACCAGAGAAAACAATATTGACTGGTGAGTTTGGAGTTGTCTAAGCTATGTTGAACAAAGTTCAGGGCGCTCACAGCCTGACTGAGTGCTGCCTAGGCTGTTCCTCTCTGAATTGGCCCTGTTTGTGCTGTTGTTCTCTGGGGGGCAGAGGTCATGCCCTTTGAAACTGAGGTGAAAACAGCACTGCCCTTTGGGAACAGAGACTCTGGGACTGTGTGAAAGTGGCAGTTCTGATCTCTGAATTCCTTGAGTCCTTCTTTCTTTGTTTTGAAAAATAATGTGTGTTCACAGGTGAATAACACTGTGGTTTAGTCCTATAGTGTCTTCCTTTCTGTGTTAGCATATTCTTTGTTTTCTTTATTTGACAATATTCTAGCATAGTATCCCATCTCTGTTCTGGGTTTTTGTTAAGAAATATTTAACCCACTAATCTACTTATCAAATAGTTTCTTGGCCACATCCTTAGCTTTCTGTTTCAAATACACCTTCTTCTGTTTCTGCAATGTGAAAAAACTGAGATTTTCCGAAGTTTTAAAATTTTGGTTTCCGTGTGCTTCATAGTTCTATCTTCAAATCACATCTTTCTTCTTGCATTTTTACAATAAGCAGTCTGGAAGAACCAAGCTACTTTTAAGTTTTTGCTGAGAAATATCTTCAGCTAAATATTTGGTATTATTGTTCCAAATTCTACCTTCTACAGAACACTAGAATATAGAGAGTTCAGTCAGGGGTTGCTACTTCAGAATAAGGATTGCTTTTTATTCATTGTACAGTAACATATTTCTCTTACTTGTCTGAGACATTGTCAGAATGGCATTTATATTACTATCAATATTCTGTCCATAGTTATTTAGATATTCTCAAAAAAAATGGAAGCTTTCTCTACAGTCTTTTCTTTGTGAGCCTTTACTAGAATGACCATTAAAAATCTATTTATTTATTTATTTATTTATTTATTTATTTATTTATTTATTTATTTTTGCAAGTTTGGGGATGGAACCCAGGGGCATTCGACCTCCGAGCTACACCCCCTGCCCTGGTTTTTTTTTTTTTTTTATTCTTTATTTTGAAACCGGGTCTCACTGAGTTGCAGAGAGCCTCATTAAGTAGCTGAGGCTGTCCGCGAACCGCTGTCCTCTGGTCTCAGCCTCCTGAATGCTGGGATTACAAGTGTGAGCCGCCATGCCCGGATAAAAAATCCATTTATTTAAATTCAAACTTTTTCTAGTATTTGTCTCAAAGCTCTTCCTGGCTCCATACATTAGCCAGTTAGAAACTGCACTTTCAGGTATTTGTTACAGCACCTCCACTCCTCAGTACCTCCTTAGTCCATTTGGGCTGCTCTAACAAACTACCATAGACTAGATGACTTATAAACAACAGACATTCATTTCTTGGTTCTTGATATTGAAAGTCTAGGAACAAGAGTGCAAGCATGATTGAGATCCTGAGGGCCCTCTTCTGTGTTTGTTTGTTTGTTTGTTTGTTTGTTTGTTTGTTTGTTTATTTATTTATTTATTTATTTATTGGTGGTACTGGGGTTCCTGGAAACCCTTCTACCTCCGGGCTACACTCCCAGACCTATTTTATACATTTTTTAAAATTTGGAAACAGGGTCTCCTAAGCCAGTGCAGCTGGCTTCAAACCTGTGCAATCCTCCTGTCTCTGACACCCAAGCGCAGGGATTATAAGCGTGCATCACCATGCCCGCCCTCTTCCATGTTTTAGATAACCAACTTCTTGTTGCTTCACTTGGTTAAAAGAGGGTCTACCTGCATGACCCAATGACTTCAACACAGCTCTAGCTTCTAATACCATCACATTGAGCAGTTAGGATAGTTACATGTAAATTTTTCTATGAGGGGGTCCATAACAATGACTATAAAGAATTTTGTATATTGGATGGGACTTGGGGACAGAAGAAGGACATTGGGCAATAACTAAGAAAATCGGAATGGATTATAGAGTTTAGTTAATAAAAATAATAGATCAAAATTGGCTTATTAGTTGTAAAAATTGTACCATACTGGATTTCAGGTTTGGGGAAACTTTCTGTACTTATCTTTACATTTTTTCTGTAAGTTCAAAGGTGTTGTGAGAAAAGCATATCTTTTGAAAATATAGATTATAGAATTCAGGTTTATACATATATACATATAGATCTAGATATTCTGTTTTGATTACATTACATATTATAGTGTAAACCTGGAATAGTGACAGTTGGTTAATAGAAAGGATCTATCATATTACTTGGGATTTATTTTAGGAAAAGCATTTGTAATTTATACTATTATGATACTAAGGTAGATCTTGGAAGCTTGGGGAAAAAACAGTGGTGCACATGAGATGAAGTTGCTAGATCTGTCTTATCAGAAGATTAAAGAAAGTCGAGAGAAGTGGATGCTATAAGATTCCAGTACCCTTAGTAAACCAGAACTAATTCCCCATCTCCAATTGTACCCTTATTTAACTTCTTCCCACTCCTTATCCCTGGCTTTCTCAGTTTCTATTGACCACTATTCTACCCTGTTTTTCTATTAGATCAATTTTAGTTTCCACAAATTAATATGAACTTGTGGTATTTGTCTTTCTGCATCTGGCTTATTTCACTTGAGATGCAAATGTTACTAAAAATTAGGAGCATGGCAGATGGGTGAAGTTTTTAGAGTTTTAATGATGTTGAGAGTGTAGGACATTTCCTTAAAATATCAGGCCAATTTCCCTCTTCTATTAGTAAACTGGAAGCTTTGTAGGAGTCTCTAGAGTTTGAACAAAATGTATATCACACTTGGAAATACTATCCTAACCCAGTTATCCTAACTCTAGAAACATATGTTTTGAGTGTGATCTTGAATTAGAGAAGTCTCTGTAGCTCATCTAGGCTGTCATACTCAAGACCCTGACTCTTATTTTTAAGAATCTGGCACAAGAGGAGTCATGTGATGTTTGTAATAATATGTGTAGCAAATAAAGACTATATCTTGGAATAAGACTAAGTAGATAATTATATGCCATTAGATACTAGGTTGCTGTATGAACTTAGGCCCTGCTATTTACTTATGCTTCGACTACTCTTCCCCGGCTACTTGGAGAAATTTCCGCTCACTTTCTTCAGGTCTTACTTGATACCACTTAGACTTTAAGGTTAGGTCATTTGCCAACTCTTTCTGTCTCTTCTCTATTTCACTTATTTTGTTTATCACTTTCCACTAATATAAATTTATCTATTTAAAAATAGATTCATGGGAGGAGGGATTTTGTCCATTTTGTTCACTGTTTTATCCTGATCACCTGAAATAGTGGTTAGTATATGTTCAGTACTCAACAAGTGTTTGTTAAATGAATGAATGTCATTCATTCTGAAGCTCTTTTAGATCTATGTCTTTATACAGATCTACTAACTATGGCCATCAAAAGCTATATAAAAACAAACTCCTTGGTGATCTGGAGAACAATTCCCTGAGGAAAGTGAAGTGGAACCCAAAGTGGTTTGCATCAAGAATGTATTCCTCAACCTAGAATTCTGTTCATACTTCAAGAAACCACTTAAATGTCAATAGCATTTTCAACATTTGCGGGACTAATCCCTGAAATTTTATTTATTTCTTCCTCTGTGTTTCTGTAACACTTTAAGCACATTTCAAAAATATCATCAATATAGTTTATAACAATGATCCGTGATAGGATCTATATCCCCATTGATTTTGAAATTATAAAGGGTAATAACTGTCTAAAATACAGAGATATGTAGCTTTGTGAAAGATCTTTATTTTCAAATCAGACATGTTAAGCTCTGCAGTTATACAGGACCATTTATACCACTGGCTATTTGATATCTTCATTTAGATAATTCAGGTATCCTCAAATTTAAACTGTCCAACACAAAACTCATGATCTCCTCCTGAAAACCTGGTCATCTTCTGGTAGTTTTATTTCCAAGAATAATATAAAATTCTAGCTTAAATATGCAGATTATATATCTAGAAATTTCCCTGAGACTTTCCTTTCACCCTCATCTTCAGTGTGATAAAACAGACCTTCTCTCTTTGTATTATGACTACTCTTTGAGCATCAATCTTCTGTTACCTCAGTTATTGCCAGCAGCCTCCGAGTCATCCTTCCTGAATGGACTCTTTCCCATGTACAATCTGTTTTATAACTTGAAAACAGAGTACTCTTTTAAAAAAACAAATCAGATCATGGTTCTCTCTTGCTAAAATATTTCCCATAGAAATTCCTTTGCTCTTAGGATAAAGTCTCAAGTGTTTAATATGTTCCCCATGCCTTGACTGCCCTGGCCCTGAGCACATGCCCAGGTCACGTTCCCTCTTATTCCTTGTCTTCCAGGCACTCTGGCTTTCCACACTTTTGTGTCTGGACATTATATATATATAGTTTCCCTTTTCTCCTCTTCCCCAAGTAAAATCCTATTCATTGTCTACCTCTTAGCTCGGATACTATTTAGGGATGCATAATCCAGAAGATATCAGAAAATGTTAGTGTTGTTTTCCTTCATATTACATATCACAGTTCATAATTCTTCTTTTGAGGGAATATTTGTCTCTCCTCAGACCATACCTGAGATATACAGAACTCTGAAAAATGCTTTAGTGTAAAATATTTAAATGTGTGTAAGTCTGTGTCTATATAAGCAATATAGTTATAAACATAAATTTCTGGGCTAAATGGAGGTGAGGAGATTTATCTGAGAAGACAGAATAATGGGTAGAGAAAAGACACTTTGGCATTATTGTCAGTTCTCAGTGCAAATACATTTTCTTTGTTGAGTTGAGGCACTATCTCTTTTTCTATTCTTCATTTTTTTTGCCATGGAGAATAAGGTGGCAACGTTTTAGTTACTTACAGTGCAGTGACTCTTCAGAATTTGAAACAACATAGATCTCTTTTTCTTTGTTTTTCCCTAATATAAAATGCTACTTTCCATGCTTGGCGTTGTGGCGCATGCTTGTAATCCCCATGCTTGGGAGGTGGAGACAGGAGGATCCCACAGGTTCAAAGCCAGCCGCGCTGGCTTAAGAGACCCTGTTTCCAAATAAAACACAGTATAAAATAGGTCTGGGAGTGTAGCCCAGAGGTAGAAGGGTTTCCAGGAACCCCAGTAAAACACACACACACACACACACACACACACACACACACACACAATGCCATTTTCCTCATTATTCAAAAGTCTGTATCCATCATGAATTGTGCTGCTATAAATACTGGCTTCCATTGACCCTCTCAGGAGTCATCAGTGTGCTTCATTAACAATCTCTACAAGTTGAAGTCTGAGCGAGAATATGAAGAAGAATGTATGTGATAATTTGTTTTCTGATTATCTTAAATTAGGAATCTTAGCACCTAAGAGTAAAGCAACACATCTTCTAATGATGTCTTCCTGCAACTCTTTGGGCTGTAATTTCCATATTCCTGGCATGTGGATGCTTTCAGTGTTGAGCACACACCTGCCTTCCACTCCTTGCCTACAACAGAAGACTATGAGAGGGGCAGAACAAGAACAGCGGTCCCATTTAAGTAAAGAATGACCGTCTTTTGCCTAGATTGGCCAAGTCTGACCTGGGAAAACATGGCATCTCCTGTCACCACACCTATGGGAGGCAAAAGAGGGTTTTGATCAGAAAAGCCCTGTGGTTTTGAGGATCAACATCTTCAAAAACCTCTGGATGAATATGTGTAACTATCTTAAAGAATTCTTCACACCTGGCACAGAGCCTCCTGAGTGTGTGTGGGGGGTAGTGATGCTAAGAATGCCAATTTCCATGGGCTCACAGAAGAAAATATTTCTGCTATTTCCTTTACATATACTGCAGACCACCAGCAGCAATGGATCAGAACATGGTTGTAGGAGATCTGGAACAAATTTTTGATGTGATATACAACACAGAAGCACAAATCAAAAGACCAGCAGTACAGGGATGGTAGCTTAGAGTCCTGAACTCATACACATCACACACAGCCAGCTTTTCAAAACTATTCTGAAACCCAATCTTATATGAGCCCATGAAATTTATATGCTACCTTAGAGCCAGGTGGGGTGGCACACACTTGTAATCCCAATCCCAGCATTTGGAAGGCAGAGACCAGACGATTCTGGTTTGCAGACCACCTCAGCTTCTTAGTGAGGCCCTTCATAACTTACTGAGACCAAAAATAAAGAGATTAAAAATAGGGCTGGGGGTATAGCTCGGAGGTACAATACCCCTGGGTTCCATCCCCAGTACCTCAATATATGTAGCTTTGTGAAAGATCATTATTTTCAAATCAGACATGTTAAGCTCTGCAGTTATACAGGGCCATATATACCACTGGCTATTTGATATCTTCATTTAGATAATTCAAATATCCTCAAATTTAAACTGTCCAATACAAAACTCATGATCTCCACCTGAAAACCTGGTCATCTTTTGGTAGTCATATTTCCAAGAATAATATAAAAATCTAGCTTATATATGCAGATTATATATCTAGAAATTTCCCTGAGATTTTCCATTCACCCTCATTCTTTAGAGAAAGAACTTCTCTCCAGATCAACCTTCAGGAAGAAAGGTGCAGGCTATGTATTGTGATGAGCTCTGAGTTTTAGAGCTCTATGGAACATGCGGTTGATCCTGTGTAGAGAACTGAATTTGCAAAGTGCTTAAAAGAGAGATGCAGTGAACAGAAGCCCCATGCATCCTAGCCAGGGCCTGTGATCCTCAACTTGGACATCACTATTGGACTCAGCTGGCCCCACATATAAGAGAACCAAGGATATAATCTCTAGGAATCCAGGAACCAGAATATAGCTTGGAGTCTACATGCAGTAGGTCATTAATAAAGGTACTTAAAATATAATTGATTTTACTGAAATGGCCAAAGTAATTAGTTAGATTAGTGGTGCCTTGTTCTTGGAGCTGTCATAGGTGAGGATAGCAGTTTCTAGAGTTTTTAATCTGACCTAAGAGGCCTGGAATTCTGTCCAGATTTTCAGTAGGAGAACTAAGCAGTAGATTCAGAAGAGTTAGTTTCCTCGGCGTTTCCATTTCTTTGGTCTAATTAAAAAGAGCACTATTTCAGGCTCGAGGCATAACTTAAATATACTGAAACATGTATAAAAATGGTCTTTTCCCTTTTATTCTGAAGTTGTATACACTAACAAGCAGCAAAATGTTGGATATTTAATTCATCCGTAGGACTCTCTAATTCATATTAATAAAAATGTGCGGAAACTCTTATTCATATTGTAGGTTCCCTTGAAAAATCTTTGAAGGCTAAAATTATTCTTTTACACATACATAAAATCTTCAGTCTCTGGCATGTCTTATCTTCAAATAACAACCACTCTTTGAGGAGAATGTATAATTCCATGGCAGATAAAAGCTAGCAATATCTCTGCAGAGGTTTGTCATATCCTGAAGAAGAATAAAAGAAAGTCTGCATAATCTTATTTGAATTTCAGCTTAAAATGATCAAATGTGTGTTCTAATTTTTTCTTTTTCTTTTTGTACTAAAACATGTCATTTGTATATCAGGGCATACAACTGGAATCAAATAAAATTCTGACCTGTTTCTTACTTTGCATATGACTCTATTGGGATGACAGCTATTGGTATGGACTTTACTTAAATCCCAAAGTACAATCATTTCCATTGTTGTCCTGCCATTGAATATGCATCCCTCAAAGTTTATGTGTTGGAAACTTATCGAGAGGTGTGATGTTTAGGATGTGACCAGGTCAGGACCTTCACCATGGATTAATGCTGTCATCTTGGAAGTGGGTCAGTTATCCAGTAGTGGGCTCTAGATAAAAGCCAATTCATCTCTCTCTGTCCCTCAGGTGCAGTTTTGCTCACACTCTTCATCATGGCCTTGCCAGATGCTGGTGGCATGCTCTTGGACTTCATGGCATTTAGGACTATGAGTCAAATAAACTTACTTAGATTATAAATTATTCAGGTGTTTTTTTTTTAATAGAATCAGAAGGAAGATTATGACAGGTATCAGCTTCAATACTTAGGGCAAAGCTTCCTCCTTCCACTTGAGTGTCTCCTCCAGAGTACATCATACTTTTATTTGATTTCTTTTTTTTTTTTTTTTTTTTTTTTCACTCTTTTTATTTTTTTTTTTAATTTATTTTTTATTGGTGCAATGTATTCATACATCATAGTGGTATAAAGAAAATACTTTTGTAGACATACATGCACATATCGCCCAGTTAGCCCCTACCCAATCCCCACCCCATTCCCTCCCCATCCCTCCTTCCCATGCTTGGCTTAGTAGTTGACATCTAGTATTATAGCAATTTATACAATATTAACATTGATAATCTCACATAACAGTTTCATTTGTCTGGTACCAAACTCTTGATGACTTAAAGATAACATTTCAATATTTCTTTTTGCTTTCTTTCTTACCAGAGAATATTTTTTTCTTTTTTTTTTTTTTAGGTAAAACTATCATACATTTATTAATTTATTTTTCAGAAAAAATCTATCCTGATATGGAATATGGACTCTAGATACCCAAAACAATCTCAAAGAAGAACAAAGCTAGAAGATGTATATTTTCTGATTTCAAACCATATAGAGCTACAATAATTGAAACAGTGTAGTACTGTTCTAAAGGCAGATATATAAACCATTGGAGCTAAATAAAAGCCTAGAGATAAATTCTTCCAAACATTGACAAGTTATTTTTGACAAGGTTTCCATGAAGTTTTGGTGGAGGAAATACTAGTCTTTTAACCAAATATTGTTGAAAAATAATAATAAATGAAAAAGAATAAAATTGGACCGTTACCTAACACATATACAAATATTAACTCAAAATAGATAAAAGACCTAAATATAAATCTTAATACTATAAGCTTTTAGAAGAAAATCTGGGTTATAAAACCTCACAACATTGAAATTGGAAGTGATTTCTTGGATATGATTTCAATTGCACAGGCAACAAAAGGGTAAATAAACTCCCTAAAAAATAAAAAAAAATATTGTATATCCAAAGACAATGTAAACAGAGTTAAAAGTATGACCCATTTCTCCCTAACTCTCACATATTAGGGAAAGCATCTGATTTCTTATTTTTTGTGCCTGACTAATCTCACTTAGCATAATGTCCTCCAGTTCCATCCATTTCCCTGAAAATGATGTAATTGAGTTTTTTTTGATGGCTGAGTAAAATTCCATTGTGTACATATCCCACAGTTTTGTAATCCATTCGTCTGTTGATGGACATCTTGGCTGGTTCCATAGTTTGGCTATGGTGAATTGTGCAGCTATGAACATAGATACACATGGATTAGTTTGGTAGTTTGGTTTCTTTTCTTTTGGGTAGATACCCAACAGTGGTATTGCTGGATCAAATGGTAGATTTGTTCCCATTCTTCTGAGGATTCTCCATACTGTTTTCCAAAGTGGTTGCACTAATTTGCAATCCCACCAACAATGTCTTAGAGTTCCCACTTCTCCACATCCTCGCCAGCATCTGTTGTTGTTCGTGTTTTGAATGATGGCCATTCTAGTTGGAGTTAGGTGAAATCTCAGGGTAGTTTTGATTTGCATCTCTCTGATTGCCAGTGATGTTGAGCATTTTTTCATGCATTTATTGGCCATTTGAATTTCTTCTTTTGTGAAGTGTCTATTTAGTTCATTTGCCCATTTTGTTATTGGATGTTTTGTTTTCTTAGTGTTGAGTTTCTTGAGTTCTCTGTATATTCTAGATATTAGTCCTCTATCAGTGGTGTAGGTGGCAAAAATCTTCTCCCATTCTGTTGGCTCTCGATTGAGATTCTTGATAGTTTCCTTTGCTGAACAGAAGCTCTTCAGTTTCATGCAATCCCATGTATTGATTCTCCTTTTAATTTGCTGTGCCTTTGGGGTCTTGTTGAGGAAATGTTTGTCTGTGCCTATGTGTTGTAGTGTTGGACCTATGCCCTCTTCAAGGAGCTTCAAAGTCTCTGGTTTAATTTCCAAGTCTTTGATCCATCGTGAGTTGACTTTTGTACAGGGTGAAAAAGTGGGATTAACATCCAATTTTCTGCATATGGTTAACCAGTTTTGCCAACACCATTTGTTGAAGAGGCTATCTTTTTTCCAGTGTATGTTTTTGGCCTCTTTGTCAAAAATCAATTGGCTGAAAGTGTGTGGACTTGTTTCTGGGTCTTCTATTCTGCTCCACTGGTCTATATATCTGTTCTTTTGCCAGTACCATGCTGTTTTTATTACAATGGCTTTGTAGTATAGTTTAAAGTCAGGTATTGTGATTCCTCTTTTATTTGATTTCTAACCATGATTCAGCCCTGAAAATTCACATCACACCAATTGGCATAGTATAGTAGAGCATTTACTTTGTTTTCTCCTTTAAGAGAAAAAGGGAAAATAAATAGATGTGTTGCACCACAAAGTATACATAGTTAGACAACAGGTATAGTTTCCTTGATTAGAGATGAAAAAAAGGTACATCAGTTTCTGATTTAATTTAAAAATCACAATTTAATCATAAAAAATAAATTACTTTACTTTTACTTTAAGAAGTAAATTTTTCTTATGTAGGAAGTCTGAAGCAGTAATGATTCCCCTCTGTTTTTGTTATAAAGGCATTAGTTTTAGGTTTCATTTCTCCTGAATGGAGACAACTTTTTGATAAATGGGATTTGTTTCTATTGAGCATCACCATTAGACCTGTGAAAAATATCAACACATATGCACTGAGTGAGGAAAAGTATACTTTAGCTCTTCTTGTTAACTTTTCTTCTTATAATTAAACCTTAAATAATAGAAAGCCTCTCCATTCCAGCCATATGTGTGTGTGCGTGTGTGTGTGTGTGTGTGTGTGTGTGTGTGTGTGTGTGTTACTTGGGATTGAACTCAGGGCCATCTAAATTGAGCTGCACCTCAAGCTCTATTTTTTTTTTATTTTGAAATAATGTCTCACAAAGTTACTGCATACTGGCCTCCATCCTGTGATTCTCCTCTCTCAGCCTCCCAAATACTGGAATTACAGGCATATGCCACTGCATCCATCTTCCAAACCTTTTTAATTATCAGTTGCTTAACATTATATGTTTTTTGTTATATCTGGAAGTTATAACTCTTTATAACATTATCAACTGATTTTTAGCTCACACTTGCTCATTTAAACTATTTTGATTCTATATTTATGTAATACATACCTTAGAGATATCATGGGTTAATTCTCAGACTACTATGATAAAGTAAGTATTGAAATAAAATGAGTCAAAAATATTTTTATTTCATAGATTATATCAAAGTTATATTTTACTATAGTCTTATACATATAGTTATACTATATATGTATATGTATAATATAGTTATACTACATGTTATCTATATTATGCATATATATTATACATATATAGTTTACTATATTTTTTTAATTTAAAAAAATTTTTAATTTTTGGTGGTACTGGGGTTCCTGGAAGCCCTTCTACCTCCAGGCTACACTCCCAGACCTGTTTTATATTTTTATTTGGAAACAGGGTCTCTGAAGCCAGTGCGGCTGGCTACGAACCCGCGCGGTCCTCCTGTCTCCACCTCACAAGTGCGGGGATTACAAACATTCGCCACGATGCCCGGCTATACTATATATTATACATACAGTTATACTGTAGTCTTATATTATTCATAGTTTATATCAAAGTTACATTATACTATAGTCTATTAAGTGTACAATAGCATTAGGTCTAAAAACTGTATGTATCTTATTTGCTAGAAAGTACTAACAATATGATTCATAAACCTTTTGCTGGTAGAGGGTCTTGCCTCAATATTGATGATTGCTGACTGATCAAAGGGGATGTTGCTGAATATTGTGATTGTAGCAATTACATAAAACATGGCAGCAGTAAAATTTGTTGTATTAATTGACTTTTCCTTTCACCAAAAGTTTATCTGTAGCATGCAATTCTGTTTGATAGCATTTTGCGCCCAGTAGAATTTTTTTTCAAAATTGTAGTCAATTCTCTCAAATATTTCACTGTTTTATCAAATTAAGAATATATACTTTTCAAAATCCATTTTTTGTCATTTTAACAATATTTGTAGCATTTATCAGGAGAAGATTCCATCTTCAGTTTCTTTGCTGACCCATCAGAAGCCAATATTCACTTGCTAAAGTTTTATCATGAGCTTGTAACACTTCAGTTACATCTTTAGATTCTATTTCTAATTCTAGTTCTGTTACTATTTCTACCACATCTGCAGTTACTTCCTCTATTTAAGTCTTAAACCTCTCAAAGTCATCTATGGGGATAAAATCAGCTTCTTCCAAACTCTGGTTAATGTTGATATTTAGGCCTTTTTTCATGAATCACATATATTCCTAATGGCATATAAAATGATGAATTTTCAGAAGGTTTTTTTGTGTGGGGGGGTTGGGGATAGAGTCTAGGGGCATTTATCTTCCAATATACACCCTTGCCCTATTTTTTATTCTTTATTTTTAAACAAGGTCTCACTAAGTTACAGAGGTCCTCACTAAGTAGCTGAGGCTGTCTGCAAACCGCGATCCTCTGGTCGCAGCCACCTGAATGCTGGGATTACAAGCATGTGCCACCATGCCAGAAGGTTTTTAATACACTTTGCCCAGAACTAGCAGAGGAATTGTCATCTATGGTATCTGTAGCCTGATTTAATGTATTTCTTTTAAAAAAATTGGTGAATTGTAATTATAAATGATAAAGTCATAATTTGCTAAATGTATTTCTTAAATAATAAGAATTGAAAGTAAACATTATTCTTTGATATATGGGCCACAGAAAGGATGTTGTGTTAGCAGGCATGGAAACAATATTAAATTCATTTTAAATGGCATTGCCATTGGAACTCTTGGGTGACCAGGTATATTGTCAGTGAGCAGTAATATTTTGAAAGGAATCTTCTTTATTTTTTTGAGCAGTTATTCTCAACAATGTGCTTGTAAGATTCAGTAAGCCATCTTGTAAAAAGATGAGCTATCACTGAGTCTTCACTGTCCCATGTACAGTGTGCAGGCAGAATCAATTTAGTATAATTCTTCAGGGCTCTAGGATTTTCAGACTAGTAAACCAGCACTAGCTTCAACTTCAAGTCACCAGCTATATTAATTTCTAACAAGAGAACCAGCCTGTCGTCTGATGCTGGGCATTGACTTCTCTATAGCAATCAAAGTCCTAGATAGCATCTTCTTTCAATAAAAGGTTGTTTAATCTACAATGAAAATCTGTTATTTAATGAAGTCACCTTCATCAATGATCTTTAATCTTCTGCATAAATTGATGCCATCTTCTGTATCAGTACTTGCTGTTTCATCTGTATGTTATGGAGACAGCTTCTTTGCTTATATTTTATGAAACAACTATGATATCTTTAAGCTTCTCTTTCAAATCTTCCTCACCTCTCTTAACCTTCATAAAATTAAAGAAAATTTGGGCCTTGTTCTGGATTGAGTTGGGACCTCTAGGAATGTTGTGGCTGGTTTTATCCTTTGTCCAAAACACTAAACCTAGCCGTGCATGGTGGCGCACACTTGTAACCCCAGAGTTTGGGAGACTGAGACAGGAGGATCGCACAGGTTCGAAGCCCGCCTCAGCTACTTAGTGAGGCTCTCAGTACTTAGTGAGACCCTGTTTCCAAATAAAATATAAAATAGGGCTGGGAGTATAGCCCGGAGGTAGAAAGCCCCTGGGTTCTACCCCAAGCACCACCGCCAAAAAAAAAAAAAAAAAAAAAAAAACCACCAAAAACACTAAACCTTTACCTAATTAGTAACAATGCCATCTCACGATCCACTGTTTCTTCAAGACTTTTTATTTTTTCATTCACAACCTAGCTAACTGTTCAGTGTAAGACCTAGCTTTTGGCCTGTCTCAGCTTCTAATATGCCTTCCTAATTAAACTTACTCTTTTCTAGCTTTTGAGTTATCGTGAGAGATGTATAACTCTTTCTCTCTCTTGAACACTTGGAGGCCATTATTGCATCATTATTTGGAATAGTTTCAATATTGTCATCTCAAGAATAAGAAGGCCCAGAGGAAAGGGAAAGAAATGGGAAATTGGTGAATGGTGGGAGAAATCAAAACACCCAATATGTTATAGATTAAGTTTGACATCTTACATATGCACAGGGCATATAAGGAGCTCCGAAATAATTTTAACAGTAACATCAAAGATCAGTGATCATAGATTATGACAGTAATAATGAAAATATCTGGAAGATTGTGAGAATACCAACATGTGACCCAGAGACATGAAGTGATCATATGCTGTTGGAAAAATGGTATTGATGGACTTGTTCAATCTGGGATTGCCACAAACCTTCAATTTTTAAAGAGGCAATATCAGCAAAGCACAATAAAGTGAAGTGCAATAAAATGAGGTACGCCCGTATACATTATTGATGAACACTGGAAAGCAATAATCTCAGTAACAGATCTTTCTTTTTGCATTCTTTTGTTTTAAATTCAGAAGGCCTGTGTGTGGTGGTCAAAACACAAATGAAAGGTACTAATGTTGATGTCATTCTTCTGGAACAATTCCAGTAATTTGAACCAAGGCATATTACCTAGTTCTGGATGTAACTATTGCTACAGATACATAAGTTTGTGAAAAAAATAAAGACCCTCAGTGAGTAGCAGGAAAAATTAGTGTCTGTTTAAAGCAAATTGATAGATAACAAGTTCTAAGCAAGCATGAGTGTCCTACATGACTTACAGATTTTTGGACCACATTATTTTTAGAATAAAATTGCCATTATTTTGAGACATTTGTTACTGCAAAAGCAAGATTATAGGAAAAATGCAGCTGCAGTGACCTAGTTTAAGCCTAACATATATTGAGGTTTAATTTAGAAAGAGATAAAAAGTAAGTTTGCTTTTGTGCATCTGATATCGGCATGTGCCATAAGAATGAGATGGCCCCTATTCTCTGACTGTTCAGTTATATCAGCACATGTTAAACATTCCCCCGATGATATTTTTTTCTAAGTTCTAGTTTTCTCAACAGAAAATATTTAAGAAACTTTAGAGAAATAGATTAACATCTAGCTAACTTTGGAATTAGTCATGTTTTTTACTTTTTATTTTTAAAATTTTTTATTGGTGTCTTGGAGTCATACATCTTAATGGGATATAAGATATAGAGGCATATATCCACATATCACTTAATTAGCCCTTCTTCAATTTCCACTCCATTCCCTTCCCTCTCTTACCTTTTCATGTTTGGCTTACTGATTGACTCTGATATGTTTATTAATATACTACATCATGTATATTAGGGAATTTCCCTCTTCCCCTCTCCAATCACCCTCAGTTAGGTGTCCTTATTTGTTCATCTATGGTTTCTCCTTCTTCATTTGGAGTTCCGCCTATGACACTTTTTCTTCCTAGCTTCCACATATTAGGGAGAGCATCCTATTTCTTACTTTTTTGTGACTGACTAATTTCACTTAGCATAATGTTATCCAGTTCCATCTATTTCCCGGTAAATGATGTAATTCTGTTTTTCTTTATGACTGAGTAAAATTGCACTGTGTACTTATCTCATAGTTTTGAAATCCATTCATCTGTTGATGGACATCTTGGCTGATTCCATAATTTAGCAATCAGGAATTGTTCAGCTATGAATATAGATATGTATGCATTAATTTGGTAGTTTGGTTTTCATTTTTGGGTGGTAGATACCCAGAAGTAGTGTTGCTGAATCATATGGTAAGTTTTTTTTTCCCATTCTTCTAAGAATCTTCAATACTGTTTTCCAAAGTGGTTGCACTAATTTTCAATCCCACCAACAATGTATTGGAGTTTCTGTTTCTCCACATCCTCACCAGCATTTGTTGTTTTTTATGTTTTGAATGATGCCATTCTAATAATAGTCTGCTCAACAAGTTAACTAGTGTTGTCAGCACTAGTTAACTATATGCAGAAAAATGGAAATAAACCAACTTTCTCACCCTGCAAAAAAGTCAATTCAAGATGGATAAAAGACGTGGAAATCAGACCAGAGACTTTGCAGCTCCTTGAAGAGGGCATAGGTCTAACACTTCAACACATAAACACAGGTAAAAACTTTCTCAACAAGACCCCAAGGGCACAAGAAATTAAAAGGAAGATCAATATGTGGGACTGCATAAAACTGAAGAGCTTCTCTACAGCAAAAGAAACTTATCAAGAACCTCAACAGAGAATCGACAGAATGGGAATACATTTTTGCCAGCTATTCCTCTGATAGAGGACTCATACCTAGAATATACAGAGAACTCAAGAAACTCAGCATTAAGAAAACAAAGAACTCAATCAAAATATGGGCAAGTGAATTAAATAGACATTTCACAAGAGAAGAAATTCAAATGGCCAATAAATGTATGAAAAAATGTTCAACATTATTAGCAATCAGAGAGATGCAAATCAAAACTATCCTGAGATTTCACCTAACTCCAATTATAATAGGATCAAGTCACGTTTTAATCATTGCCTTAGATCCATTAATTGAGACTTTTTCTGCAGTCCATCCCTCTGCCTCATTTTTTGCCCCAGTCTCTTTTGTATTAAATCTAACACTGAGTTTTTATACTATAGTTTATAGTCGTGTTATGTTTTTGATCTCTTTTTTCTTGTTTCAGTTTTCTAGGTCTACTATAACAAAGTACTATAGATTAGGTAGCTTAAACATAGAAATTTATCTTATTACAATACCAGAGACTGGTTTGTAATCAAGGTGTTGTTAGGATTAATTTCTTCTGAAGCTTTCCTGCTAGGCTTTTAAAGACTGTATTTTTTTCTTGTGTCTTCACTTGGTCTTTATATGTATCTGTGCTTTAATCTTTTCTCTTTATTAATGACACAAGTCATATTGGATTAGCATCCACCCTAAGGATCCTATTTAAGACCCTATTTCTAATTGTAATCCCATCTAAGGTATAGGGGTTAAAATTTCCAATGAATTTTAGAGAAACACAATCAGTCCACAAAAATTCCCATCTCTTCTCAATACAACAGCAGCAACAATTATTATTTTCATAGCTAACATTTGTTGAGCATTTACTGTACACCAAACACTTACCCATCTGCTTCACATCTGTGCCACAGACCAATGCTCTGACCCAGAATCTCAAATCTGAGCCTTGTGTCAAGAATCTTACTGCCTAATACTAGATTCTTTACTGTCAGCTGATTTGACAGATATGGCATTTGTGTTAGTCCATTCCTGCTTCTAGAATGAAAAACTTGAGACTGGGGAATTTAGAAAGAAGAAATTTATTTCTTACCATTATGAAAGTTGGAAGTCCAAAACAGAAGTACTGGTAGGTTCAGTGTCTGGTGAAGGTCCAGTCTCTCCTTCCAAGAGGGCATCTTATTACTGTATTATCACATGGCAGAAGGAGTGAATGGTGTGCCCACACACAGTGAAAAGCAGAAGAGCAGAGTAAGGGCCTAGCTAGCTTCCTCCAGCCCTTTTAGAAGGTCTTTAAAATTGCATGCATGCTGGGCGTGGTGGTGCACGCTTGTAATCCCCGCGCTTGGGAGGCAGAGACAGGAGGATCATGCAGATTCGAAGCCAGCCGCGCGCGCTGGCTTAGGAGACCCTGTTTCCAAATATAAAATGTAAAAAGAGGTCTGGGAGTGTAGCCCGGAGGTAGAAGGGCTTCCAGGAACCCCAGTACCACCAAAAAAGAAAAAAAATTGCATGCATGAAGACAGAGTCCTTGTCTTTTCCCAAAGGCCTCCCCTTTTATTACCATTGCATTGGGATGAAGTTTTAGCCTGAATTTTGGGGGAGATAAGACATTCCATCCATAGTAGATTTCAATAGCACTTATGATACTAGGCTCTAGGTATGAGAACATGGCTTTTTATTCTAGCTTTGTCTTTATTGGCTAGAAAAGTTAAAAGCTCATTTCTTCATTTCTACAAGGGGAGAATAACACTACGTTTAGAGTTGTTGTTGGTGATTAAGTGAGTTACCATAAACAAAGCACTTAGGATTTTGCTGGGTGAGTGGTCAGCATAGCAAAGCATCTAGGTACTATATCCTGAAATGCTACAAATTTCAGTGGAATGTGATTGGCAATTGGCTCCTATCCCATGCAGCAGCCTTCTCTTAGTCATTTCAGTCACTTCATAATCCATAGATCACTTTTAAAAAATGCTGCACATGTTATTATCCTGGAGTTTCACTGTCCTCTCTGCTTTTAACTCTTGTGACTATTTGATTTTTTGCCACTAGACTTCCTGCTTCTGTTTCTGTGCTTGGCTGTAAGGACATCTGTTCTTACTTTATGCAGGCATCACCCACCCACCTATCTGTTATTATTTGAATACTATGCCAACCTGACTGTGCTTCCAACTGCTCTCTGTTATAGGTTTGCCCTGCTCCACTGAATAAGTCTAATTCCTTTCCTTGATTTTGTTATAACTCTGTTTTGTTTTCCAAGTGCTTACTTCCTGTGCTTAGAATAAGGCATGAGTCCCTAAAATTCACCATCTGCTACAAAGAATTTTAGATTACACATGTTCATTGGAGTGATAAAAGTAGTTGTTCTAGTAGTCAATAATGTGTGTCTTCAAACTTTACACTATATTTTAATACCTGTTTCAATAGTTGGTTGTCAACAAAACTTTGTTGCCATGTGCAATAAGTTGTAGGCATGGTAGTAGTAAATGTAGGAAGTGTTAAGAGTATATGAATTAAGTTTACTGTCTTTGGAATCATATTGATAGGTCAGAATATCAGCTGCTCTTTGATTTTTGTCCTTAGTTATTGTCATCTGTAAAACATGGATATTTAGACCTGTGGGGAGGATTGAGTAAAAAAAGGTATTAGAGTAATTACATATGCAAAATGTTCCCTAGACATTATTTTATTTGAAACATACAACACTTCATATGATTCAACCACAATAACCTTTGGCATTCTTTCCATATAATTTCTTGTCATTTCTATTTTCCTCTAAAATAATTTTTGTTTGGATGATTAGATATCATTTATAAGCTTCCTAGAGAGGAAGAGAGCTTTATGTTTTTATACCTAAAACCAGCTCTTAAGTGTGTGTATATGGTATATATATTTTTTTTTCTTAAAGTGGTTTTATAATGAGGCTACATGAAGTAGAAGCCTGTAATAGTCATTAAAGTAATTATATTTTCTTATTTTTCTGACAGAATAATGAGAATAATGATAGCAAAAGACTTTGACTACCAAAGATCATTGTTTCCAAGAGGTTGTTTAGGACTATTTTTTGAAAAAAATTACATAGTTTAAAAAGAAGGTCATTAGTGGTTTGGCATATATGATATCCAATTTTGTTATTTTAAAAAATGACAGCTGCCAGGCGTGGTGGCGCACGCTTGTAATCCCCGCACTTGGGAGGCTGAGACAGAAGGATCGCACGGGTTTGAAGCCAGCCTCAGCTACTCAGTGAGGCTTCCAGCAACTTAGTGAGACCCTGTTTCCAAATAAAAAAATATAAAAAATAGTTCTGGGAGTGTAGCCCAGAGGTAGAAGGCTTTCCAGGAAGCCCAGTACCCCCCCCCCCAAAAAAAAGACATAATAAAAATACTTTAAAAGCCTACTACCATAGAACACTTATCTTCATGAATATGGCAAAAAATAACAGCAAAAGCACAACTATAGTGTAAATGCTACCCATTGGAAAAGCCCAATAATATATTGGCATAAAAAAGGCTATTTGGGCTGATAATTTGAACATTTATCTTATCAAAGCCCTCCAAATTATAGCAAGGGAACTGAGTAGAGGCTGTTTCATGTCTTGCTCAAAAATCACACATTGGGCATCAACGCTTGGATTAGAGCCTTAGTTCTGTGCCCTTAAACATAAAGATGGTCCTAATGGCTGTTGTAAACAATGGCCTTTAAAACTTTGTATATTTTGTGTAGAAATTCTCTACTGTAACAAAGATGCCTGGCTTACCTCACTTAAATTCACCTACCACTGCTGTAATCAAGCTCACCTACTGTTTATCACAGTGAGTGTGTCGGTCACTCTCAGATCAGTTCTCAGATCAGCTCCTTCATCTATACATTCTAGCTTATACCTTCCAGTTTTTTATTGATTGTATTAACTGAATACAGGAATGAATGTTAAATAAAGACAGTTTCACACTGAGTTTGTTTAGCATAAAACCCAGTCCCAAGGAAACCTATCATGATACACAGAACCTGAAACTCCTGTCTATTTTTCTTGAGAAGATGATAGTACTCTATCCAAGAATCACTAATAAAGATAATTGTGGGGAAGATCATATTTTCAGCTCCTTTTCTTATTCTCTACCACCTTATAAACACATATCAATGTATCAGACTTCCTGTGTGTGTGAGTGTTAGGGGGGCAGGGAGATAGCTTTACCAATGAAAATAGCTTTCAGTTAAATATTAAATGCTCCTCATTCTAATACATTCCCCTTAGTTGTCAGGCAATACGAAAATTCTCCTGTGGTTACCTTGTTAACGGGTTATCTGCTTTTCTCCTCCTCCCTGCCCACTCTATTCTCATTTTGTCATCTCTTCTCTCTCACTTCTTGTTCTTTCTCTCGTTCATCTGCATTCTCTTCCACCCTGAAATTTTCATTGATTTTTTTATGCAGGGCAGTTCAGCTATGCCATGTGTCCATTTAATTGTTGTCTAACCCAGATTCAGCTTCCTCCTTAAAAAGGTTTCATCTTTCTAGCATATTTGGAAACAAGGAGTTTTGCCTCACATCTGCTGCTGAATCAGTTCCACACGGCAGCTGCAAATCTTACTGTGCAGTCTGCCTCTTCCAAGTCATGTATCAGGTAGACATTGTCCTATGCAAAACCACTTCCTTTTGTATAAGAAGCCAGCGTGCCCGTGTTACAATATTTCTCTATCTTGATAAATTTTTTTAAAAAAGGTCTTGAGCTAGGCATGGTGGTGCAAATGTAATCCCAGGACTTGGGAGGCTGAGACAGGATAATCACAGTGTCATCAACTTAGTGAGAGCCTATTTTGAAGTAATAAATAAAATAGGACTGAGGTATAGCTCAGAGGTAGAACGCTTTAGGGTTCAATCCCCAGTACCACACACCACAAAAACAAAAACAATCTTGTTTCATTTTTTGTTTGCCTGTGCCAATATTTGACCTTGATGATATTCAATCCAGTGCTTACTCTTTTATTTACTGAATCAGGATATGCTTGATTCTTCTAGTTCCATGTCATTATAGCATGTGGTATTTGGTATTCATTTATATTTCTTATTAAAGGAAACACTGATGGTTTATCTTTGTTCCTGTTATTTTCTTTTTTTCCCTCCTGACCTTTGGCTAGGAGGAAAAGACATTAGGATTTAGCAGTTATGGAACAACAACTTAGCCATATAAAGAAAATGGGTCCTTTATTAATAATTACTAAATGTTATATCTAATTTTACACTTTTACATCTATGATTGCAGAGTTATGTAGCATCTTTAACATCTCTGAAATGAGGAAGTTTTAGGAATGAAACAAGTACAAGTTATGACTTGCAGATCTGTCAAACCCCAGAAAACTTTAATAAATATTTATCAAGTTTACCAATATGCCAGGTACTGTGGATATAGTACAATATAAAGTCAGCAGATACATAGGGGCTGGGCATGTAGCTCAGGGGCAAAGCACCTGTTTAGCATGCACGAAGCTCTGGTTAGATTCCAGCATCCATACAACCAAAAGCTATCGAAACAGGAAGCAAATATTCCTCAAAAGGAATCTAAGTGATGCTTATGACATTATGCCCACCATTTGATGGATAATTTTCCTATCTTGGTGTGCGTGGCAAGGAGGGGTCAGTTTTAGGAGCTTCCACTCACTTCAAGAATTTGAGTTCTTGAATCAAAATGAGAATTTGGAGCTGTGTTTACTTCCTTAGGCACAAATCTGTGCCAATGCCTGTCCGTTCTAACCATAACCATTAAATAGCCCTTGAATCCTTTCAGTCTTTGTACTTCTGAATCTTGCAGTAGCCTTTTAAATGGTTGCCTCGTTTTTCAATCTTAATTCTTTCCAATCTTTTCTTCACAGTCCAGAAAGAGTCATATTTATAACATGAAAATTTTAAGTGGATTCTTCCTTTGGTTCATTCAGTAGCTCTTTATTGCTCTTATGATATACTCTAAAATTACCAGGCTAGATGTCATGTATTTGTTTATTTATTTTTGTTCCCCATGCCAAGATTGCCTGGTTTCTATTGGCTCACTATAGATTCAAGGAAGCTAATTCTTATCTAGGCTGCTGCATAGATTGAGCAGAAAATCTGGACTAGGTCATTTTTTTTTTTTTTTTTTTTGCAGTACCAGGAATGTAACCCAGGGGATACACCCCAGCCCTATTTTTTATTCTTTATTTCAAAACAGGGTCTCACTGAGTTGCGAAGGGCCTCGCTAAATAGCCGAGGCTGTCTACAAACCTCCATCCTCGGTCTCAGCCTCCCAAATGCTGGGATTACAAGTGTGTGCCACCACGCCTGGCTCGATCTTCGCCTCCTGAATGCTGCAATTACAAATGTGCGCCACCACAGCCGGGCTCTGGACTAGACCATTTTAATACCTAATTTTCATGGCATTTCTTTTATTTTCTTTCTTTTTTTTTTTCAGTACTGGGAATTGAATCCAGGACATTATAGCTCTGAGCTACATCCTTTTTTATTTTTTATTTTGAAACAAGGTCTTACTAGTTTGCTGAAAGTCTCACTACTACTAGGTTTCCAAGAGTCTTGCTACATTGCTGAGGCCGGCCTCGAACGTATGATCCTCCTATCTTAGCCTTTCAAGTATTGATAATAGAGATGTGCCCCCAAACGCCTGGATTTTCACAGGGTTTGAACTGAGTCAACTAAAGAGAACCTTGAGATTGTTGTAAATAGGAACACCTTCCATTTGTTTGTTTGTTTTTTTTTTTTTTTTGCTTGGTACAAAGAGAAAAAAGCAAGTCTAAAAGCTGCTGACAGTCATTTTGAAACTACCAGTGTGGAGTCGGGGTATCAGAAATGAAGTCAGCAGCAATGAGTTGGATATAAAGAATAAAAAGAGTAACCTGGGTCCTCCTTTGAGAGTTTGCACAGCCAGGTCATAATTTATAGGTGATTTTCCTGTTTCTTGGTGCTGAAAATATCTTTTCAAAATGTCTCTCTCAACTTTGTGATACCCTCCTGCCTTCATTTTTAACTCCAAAATAGAATTGTATAGATTTTATTTCAGGCCACTCTTTCTTTCCTCTCTGGGCCTTCACACTTAAAGTTTCCCTTATGCCAAATAATTTTCTTTTCCTTCATGCCTGCTTCTCAAAAAGCTTAGCTAATCTCCAAACATCATTTGAATCTGAGTTATGATTTCAGAAAGCCTTCCTTCAACCCTAGAATTAGTTACTGCTGCTTTGTTCTATTTTCTTGCATTATTTGTAATATTGCTCTTGTGATTATTTGCTTATCTGTCTATACCTTCCGGTAACTATAGGCTTTATTATGAGAGGGATGAGCTCTGTGTTGTTTATTCCTGCATCTTTAGCACCTAGTTTATGACACATGACAGCCATTCATTTAGTAATTCAGTAAATATTTATAAAACACCTAGTGTGGGCTTGGAACTCTCAAAGGGACTCATATTCTAGTGACACTAAATAATAGGATAGGTGGTGGTAACTGCTAGAAAAATAAATCAAGGAGAAAGCAGAGAAAATGAATGATTCAATTTTAAGAACTCAGGTTTTGCCTTAGGTATATACTATAATAAAACATGAGAGAAAGCTGTTTGCTCTGGTCATTTAAACTATTTATAGCAATTACAATCTAAGGATAGTGTTAATTTTTTCCAGTAGGGATTAAACCCTGAGGCATTTTATCTCTAAGCTATAGTGCCAGACTGATTTTATTTTATTTTTTTTTTTTTTTTAATATGGACCATATTGAAAATGGCATACATTCCCACAGTGCTTGTTGCTCTCCCTCCCCATCACTTCCTCTTTCCCTCCTCCCAACAATGAGTGTCCAGGTTAACTATGCTACACTCACATTTTATCTCCAAGCTATACTGCCAGCATGATTTTATGTCTCATTTGGAAATAGGGTCTCACTAGGTTGCTGAAAGCCTTGCTAAATTGTCAAGGCCAGCTTTGAACCTACGATCCTCCTGTCTTGGCCTCCCAAGAACTAGACTTACAAGCCTGTTCCATCATGCCTGGCAGAGTTAAATTTCTTAAAGTAAGTGTATTACAGTTGGGAAGGCTTTGTTTAACCATCATCTACCAACATTACTCTTAAGTTTTCCTCCATTTTATTAAATTTAATACAATAAGATTACAAAGTTATATTTCCAAAAATCTGTTGACCACCTTCTAAGGTTTTTATTCATTATGTTTGAATAGTTCAAAATATTATTAAAGTATAGGTTTCTATAACTCAAAATAATATAGAGAAAATATATGAATATTTAAATTTCTCAATCATGTCTTTGAATGATGTTTCAGTTTAAAAAGCCACTAAGATGATTTCTCAAAGTCACTTTTTTTCATTTTCATGCCAGAATCATGAATTATAAATTATGGTATAGAAGTACCTGTGAGACAAGACTAAAAAAGAAGGAACTTATGACATATTTGAAGTGTTTTTAAATTACCCTAACTTGAGGTTTTGAATTCTGATATAATCTTCATTGAAACTAGATATGTATACTATAATAAATATAAGCGATTTTGTTGTTGCTATAAATGCTAACTGACCTTTAGAAAAGATGCAAAAATAGTTTCATTTCTTCTTCAAATTATAGTTATTTGAGAATCCAAGTTTTTAGTCTTGCAGAAATAGTTTGCTCCTCTCATATGTGCTTCCGTTAAAATTATGTGCATATTTATGAATTTTAGCTTTCATTATGATCATTTGACCTATTCAATATTAAGCAAATATCTCACATATCACAGTATTTTTTGTCTTCTTTGTAAGAAGAAGTGGTAAAAAGTATATTTGATCAACAAATATTTACAGTACCTATTACATACCAATCATACTGTGTGCATACTAGTCTCAACTATTTTACCAGGATATAAATTTGATATTATTTTAAATGATCAAGTAGAGTTCATTAAAATAATGCCATTAAGATAAAAAAATCCACGAGTTATTTTGAAAATTTCTTGATACTACTGAAGTGAAACTTAGAGACTTAAAAGGTAGGAAGAAAAAAGATGCTTTTTCTAGAATATAAATAAAACTTGACTGAGACCCCACAAGAGTACCTATATTTAAATAGTCATGAAACAATATGAGAAGCTTGATTAAATATTTCATATAACTTGGTGCCAGCTTGGAGGCTGGAAATCAGCAGTTACCATTATTATATATCTAGTGAAACTGATCTCTACTTCTTCTCGTGGCCTAGACAAGGTTATATTGAACATAAAGGGAATTTTAGAGTCATAGATTTTATAGTCATCTAAGATTATAATACAAAAAACCCAAACCCAAGAGATATCTAAAAGCTTCACTGTCACAAAGTCAAAGAAAATATACCACAAATTGCTAGTTTAGCACCATGCCTTTCAAACTTTCAAATTAATAAATATTTGTACAAACTTTCTATAATGCCTCATGTTTGTGAGGAGTATGTCACAGAAGATTACAGCTTCCATCTAGGGATTTCTTTCTTCTATTACTTGCTCTTGAGAAAGTCTTCATGTTGTGTGAGTGGCTTTTGAGAAGGGCTCATGTGGTGAAGAATTGGAGCCCTCATCAATAGTTCTTTCAGAAAACTTGGAAGTGGTTTTTTAACCCTTCAAATTACTGCTATGGCTGACTTGACTGTGATCTCAAGAAAGATACTGAAGCAGAACCTCTAAGATAAACCTTGCCAGAATTCTTGAGCCACATAAATTCTGTGATAATACATAATTTATTAACTTAAATTGCTAAGTTTGGGTATATTTTGCTATATGGTAGTAGAAAGTCCCTCAGCACCTGCAAATTATTCAGTTTTGCCCTTTGGTTTTACAAATTAGGCCAGGGTTTTAGCACAATACATTTTAAGTAACTAAGATCTATTCTGAGGATGAACTGAGGAAAACTTATATAGAGTTGCCATTTTTCCAAAAGATACAAAACACTAACTTTGTTTTCTATGAAAACTTAAGACAGTCTTCCTTTGCCTTAAATTAACTGCATTCAAGAAAAGAGGAGATTAAATGAAAGAGGGATTGGGGGAAGTGTATTGGGTGCCTGCTATATTCCAGGCCTGTGCTGAGCACATTAAATATGGCAATCCATTTAGTGTTGTCAACAAATGCCACTGAATCTTGGAAAGCTTCCTTATACTTGGAGAAGTCAGCTGACATTATGCAACTAAGACACTTTAAAGCCAGAATTCAAATGAGAGTCTTCTCGACTTCATTGTCTGTGATTTTATATTATAAAAATCTGCTAAATAAAAACACCAAAGACTTCAGTCTATAACATAGGGATACTGTTTGTATTTTTCCAGTACAGTTGGACCCCCTGATAAAATGTTTGGATAATCTAGTCTAATAAAAAATAAACATATTTCTATCGACAGATTTGATATGAAGGTAAAATGAGAAAGCAAGTAAAAATAAAGTTTTCACAACTGTAAAACACTATGTATGTATTAGACTTACTGTTCTTTTTGTAGATCTTGTGGTAGATGCTCAATGCATATTTATTGAAGGATAGAGCTGCTGAAGAGAAGTTGGGTTTATTTTGTATGCAAAATGAGTTTTAATCCACATTTGCCTTATATTCTGTAGGTTTCTACAAGATAGGTTGAATTTTAACATTTTTCTCTACCTATGTATGATTGTTTTGGGTCGCATGTTTATGACTCATCTATGGTGTATTAGTCACAGCAGTCTTACTAGGACACTAGTATACACTTGTTTTTTTTTTTTTGCATGAAGAATCTATTTTTTAAATATTTCTATATAAATTTTGTGAGAAAAATGATCTTCAAGTCATAGTGTGTTATCATGGCGCCTCATCCGAAGTGCAAGAATGTGGATGGAGCAGTTGTTTTAAACTTCTGAAAACAGCTGTGTTAATGTGAAGTTTGGATTACTTTATTTTTATCTTATATGATAAGTTGTTTTAGATGCGTGTCATCATTTTGTGTCTGCTTAATGTTAGCTGAAGAATTACCAATGTGCATTTCTGTGAATTATTTGATTTGGTTAATATCAATGTTTTTTGCTTCAATTAATATAAAAATGCATTTGGAATTGTTTATTCTAACTGAATGCATTGGTGGTGACGTGCTCACACTTTTGTGGTGCTGCTTCACTAATGTCAGCTCTAAAAGCAGCTATATTTACTGACAAATTTGGTAACTTATGTTTATAGTTAATTGAGTGAATAGCTGAATAATTCTACATGAAACCTATTGTTTTCTCAAAGGAAAATGAAGAACTCAGTAGAAAGCCTCAGAATTCAAGTTTGGAGACTGGTCCTTGATACATTGTCATGTTTGTTTGTTTGTTTGTTTACTTATTGTGCCAGGAATTAAACCAAGGTCATTCTACCTATGAGCTGTACTACTGGTCGTTTTTGTGTTTTATTTTG
Organism: Muscardinus avellanarius; assembly: GCF_963383645.1. Taxonomy (NCBI): domain Eukaryota; kingdom Metazoa; phylum Chordata; class Mammalia; order Rodentia; family Gliridae; genus Muscardinus; species Muscardinus avellanarius. Next base: position 39,826,085 of record NC_137797.1, read on the forward strand.
AAAAAGGGTCTCGCTAGGTTACTGAGAATTTCAATATGTTGCTGAGGCTGTCCTCAAACCTGCAATCCCCCTATCTCAGACTCCCAAATACTAGAGTTAAAGGTATTCACCATCATGCCCAGCTTCACTGGTGTCATTTTAATGAGCCACAAGTTAAATCTCAATATCTTTCTAGGTAACAAAAATATTCACAAAATAATAATAATTTTTAAAATTATTTTGAGTTACATGATCTAGAAGAGCAGACATTTATTTTCTATTATTTTACACAAGGAGTTAAGACTGGAGTCTGAACAGCTGGTTGGTTACAGGCTTCTACTATCATTGAGTCTGAGGCACAAGAAATACTTATGGTTATTCAAAAATGGGACATTGTTATGAAAAGGAGACAACATAAAGGTAGGACTTTGTGGCTTTCTCTGTATACCAGACTTTTAATAAATTTGTAATAAATAAATAATAATAAATAAATTAACAAAGCTGGAGATATAATATATTCATAATGTAAGTTAGGATAAGACCTTAGAACTTTATTCTAACAGAATTGGGGAGTCACTGAAAGGTTTTTGAAGAGGACATGAATTGATGAAGTTTCAAGTATAAAAAGAAGCCGGTTGTGGGGGTGCATGCTTGTAATCCTAGCATTTGGGACGCTGAGACCAGAGGATCGCAGTTCACGGACAACCTCATCTATTTAGTGAGGCTCTCCACAACTCAGTGAGACCCTGTTTCAAAATTAAGAATAAAAAATTGGACAAGGGGTGTAGCTCAGAGGTCAAATGCCTCTGGGTTCCATCCCCAGACCCTCAAAAGAAAAAAAAAAAAGATAATGTTATGCTAACTGGATTAAACTACAGGAAATAAAACTAAGTAGATGGTAATTCAGGCAAGAAATGTTGGTTTATTAACAAGAATAACTGAAAGGAGATGCAATTCTAAACATCTGGCATATAATCTAGGAAAGTATTTGTCTGCAAGTAGTACAATTATTTCTAAAAGAATTAAAGTCAGAATATTATAGTGGCACATGCATATCCATGTTTATAGCAACAAAATTCACAATAACCAGATTATGAAACCCACCTAGGTGTCTGTCAATAGATAACTGAACAATGAAAATGTGGTATGTATACAATAGAAATTTACTCAGACATAAAGAACAAAAAATTATATCATTTTCACAAAGATGAATAAATCTAGAGAATATTGCACTAAATGAGACTGGCCAGTCACAGAAAGTCAAGGTTCTAATGTTAAGGGTCAAATATTTTCTTTCATATGTGGAAGCTACAGAGAAAATAGAAAACAAAGGGAGCTTTAGATAAATAGAAACGTGACCAGTAGTCTATTGGAGGAAGATAAGAGGAGGGAAATGGGGAAGTCAGAAGAATGGGGAAAGAATCAGTTAAAATCTTTCTATGCCCATGTATGAAAGTATACACCATTATGCATGTGAAAGGGTGGGTAGCTCGGTTGGACCTGAAGGAAAATAAACTAAGAACTGTGTGCATGTTTACGCATGACCTTCAACCTCACTATGATATATATTTACTATGTACTAAGAAAAAAACATATAGATATTTATAATAAAAATCCAACCTGCAATATAAATGATTAAAGTTTATTCATTTATTTATTTATTTATTTTACATGACAAGAGACTTCGAAGTAGACAGTGGCAGTAATTGGTTCAAGTTGTAAGGACTACTAAGTTGTAAGGACCAGTGTTTTTTTTTTTAATTCTTTAGAAAATTCATTGTTTTCCCCCTTAAACAAACAAACAAATGATTCAGGATAATAGCTGTAGAGAAAAATGTCATATTAGGTACATTACTGGGAAAGAAAAAGCTTTCCCAGAAACTCTTTCAGCAGATTTCTCCTTAAATCTTAAATCTTTTTGGCCAAATGGGACACTTTAGTAACCTTAGCTCCAAGGGAGGTTAGAAAACCAAGGAAAGGTATAATCATGATCGTCAGCATTCATCACCAGGTTGTCACATTATTCTCTTAATTGAAATTATGTTTTTATAAAAAGAATTAAAGGAGAATGAATCTGGGAAGGATTAACAGTATCTTCCAAAGTTGGTCATTTCAACCCCAAATGGTACATTGTAATGGGTTGTTCTAACACATTGTGCATAGATAATAGACATGTTGTTTCAGTGGCTGGCTCTGTCTGTTAATGTTTATGATAATTTTACTTAATGAACATGTTACCTAAAGTAATATATGATTTAAGTTAAAAAATGTCACAAGTAATTGAGTTTTCCTTATCTTCCATTTTTATTTAATAATATCTTTAAAAACATTCGGTACCAACCAGAGCAACTCTTCTTCCAGCTCAGCTGCAGTAGAGCTATTTAGTTCCATGAAAATAAAATATATGATGAATAGTGAAGATAGAAACTTTAGAACTGGGGTGTCAAAGGGTAAACTTGTCATTATCTAGATTTTCTTTATTATAGATTTTTTTAAAAGACAGTTGTTTTTCGTGTAGCAGTAAATCCTTGATATGAGTGGAATCCTATGACTATGCAGGCTTGCACAATCTGTTTCAGTACTATGGCAACAACCGCCGGAAGGACATTAACTACGGGGAGCCCTCGTCAGGCATGAGGAGCTCTGGCATCTGGCATGTTAATCAAAGATTTTTTAAAGTCAGTGAAACCAAAATATCTCTTATGTATTTTTAATTAGTTTTTAAAAAGCGGAGTACTGTGGACCTTTAAATGCTATTGGTTAAGCAATTTAACAATACTAATTACGGGTTGTCTATAGAAATGGGTGTCTTATCTGATTCTCTGTGATGTATGAAAAGACTGTGATAACTGCTACTATGTAATAGATAATACTTAATTTATTCTTAAGGTAAAATTGAGTATCTCTAAGAAGTTTTGTTATAGAGTAATATTTTGGAAGGAAACTATGTTATCTACACGTAAAATGCATAATCAGAAAAAATGAAAGTTAGCTTATTGGATACAGTTCAATTTATGGCATGTTTTGTATTGTTCTCCACTACTGTATTTTTTACTTTTATATTTTATATTAACATATATTTTTTACTGTTTTATGCCATAAATAATTACTAAGATTCAAATAAATATGTTCTATTTTTGAAGTGTTTTCTGTTAAATTACAGGCTAAATAAAAATATCTCACTTGTCTGAAAAGAAAAAGGCAATCAGAAATGTAATTCTTAGAGTCTTTGAAGTCAAGATTACAAAGCTGGTCTAGAGATCAATTTTCTAAACCAAATCACTCTACAGATGAGGAAAAACAAAACCCAGTTCATTGAGTTAGTTGCTCAAGATCTCAGAGCTTACTGGAAACAGTTAGTACAAAGATTATAGTCTTCTAATATTCAGTGTTTTCTATTAGTCTGAGATTCATTTTTCAGAATATCCAGATATGGTCATTACTCAAAACAGAAAGTCATTCAACAGTACTTAGAAGCTGAAAGATGAAATTGTTCTATTGAACACCAAAAAGCCTTTTAGACAGTTACTCCATAAATCTCAATTTATAGAAAGATAGGATCTTTGAAATGATAGCAGGAGATTGAATAAACATGAGTAGAGTTGTGTTTAATTATTAATTGCTTACTTCATATAGTATATATTTATGAGATATTTGCAAAGTGCCATGTATGGTTTGAGGAACTGAGGCTATAACAGTGTATTCTTTTCTCATGGCATTCACATTTAGGCAGGACATATGCCAAATAAGCAGATACATAAATAACAAATGTATTTACTTAGAAATGTTCATTCTTAACACCCTCTACAATGCAATTTTTCCTTTCTGAGAATCACTACACATTCTTTAAAGTAGGTGAAAATTCTTTATACTTTAGTATATTTTAAGTTGTGCTAAAAATTTTTTTAGGAAAGGGATTGTTTAACCTTCTAACAACATTGTAAATTAGAAAATCATGGACTTTAGAATAAAACTCATGCAGATTCTACTCTTCATTCAAGAATAGATCTCTCTGCTGCTTAAGTTCCATAAGCCCAATTCCTCATCTGACAATTAACTAAATACTATGCCTAGCACATAATTAATAATAATAATAATTATTATTATTATTATAACTTTTATCATTATTATTATGGCAGTAATTATAATTATTACATAATAATAATAATACTTATTATGGCAGTAATAAGGAATGAACCAGGGCCATTCTACTTTGAGGCACATCCTCAGCCCTATGTTTTTTTTTTAATTCTTTATTTTGAAACAGGATCTCACTGAGTTGCAAAGGGCCTCACTAAGTAGCTGAGACTGTCCACAAACCACGATCGTCCTGTCTCAGCCTCCTAAATGCTGGGATGACAAGTCTGCACCACCACGCCCAGCTTACCTAGCACACATTGTGTAATCAAATATTATTTTCTTTTACTCATAGAATTCTTATGGTTAGGATTAAATAGAAGAATATATATTTGATGCCTGAGATAGGCTTCAATAAATCCCTCTCAGGAGTCTCTATGCAGCATGTAATCATGATAAAATAAAGTGAGTAGTTACTAAAAGATGTTAAAGGCCATGGTCATCTCTTGATAAGTTATCTTCTCCCTGGGGACATAGTTGAGCCCTCACTGGGCCTTTCCACTGTTTTATGGGTAATACGACTAGTAAATCCCATAGACATTGGTCCTTTGCCTCTGATTTTTGCCATTTGTTTAATAAAAATAGTCTTGCATGGGATGAAATGCTGGTGCCGTAGATATTTATTAAGTGCACAGATGGTGGTGCCAATAGAAGTACAATGAGTAAGGAAAGAAAGTTCAAAACCATGAATGTCTATCTCCAAGAGGATGTTTTTATTGCCTTATTCATTATAAAAGGAATATAATGTAGTCAGGCTGGCATCATCTAGCAGGTTGATTTTGTTGAAACATGACAGTATGCTGAGGGACTAGAAGTAATCACCACTTTTCAAAAATTTATGTAACAGAGGTCATAGATCAGTCTTAACAAAGACAAATCTATAGCTTTTTGCTCATGTATATTCTGTACATGCCACTGTGACCACCCATCTTGTTAGCAAGCCCACTGAGCAAGCACTAGGTCACTGGAAAGGAGACTCACATACAGAGTGGGCGAATATATCTATCAGTTGATTAGTGATCTATTCCATTGTAGAGGTTTCTTTAAGTATTTATTTCCTACTATTCTTAGTCATAAGCCTTTAATCTTATTTCTTCCATGTCCCTGATTTTTAGCCATAGCCCAATAATTGGTAGAGCATCTTACTTCAGGTAATATTTTTTCAGACAAAGTTCACAATGAAGTAAATATATTTAATATTCTGCCTGCTGAAACAATTTTCTTTAGTCCCTGACCTAAAGAGTCTTCCAGATTTGTGCCTGGCTTTACACTATTCCACTTAGGTAGTTATCTATATCATAATATTTTTATTTTATATTTATATTAAGTTTTATATCTAATTATATATTATTTTTATCAGTACTTTTCTTTTAAAATTTGCTGTCAAACCCTGATTATTTCTTCTTTTATATGTTCTGTAAAATAATTATCCTATTTCATGCAAAAATCCTTTTGGGTTCTATTTGGAATTTTTTATATTTATACATTAATTTGGGAAGATTTTTAGTATTTAATAAATCACCAGTTACTTGAGTTTATTTTAGAAACTTTAAGAAAATTTCATAAAATTTAAAACTGAGTAAATTTTGCAAAGTTTTGAAGTCCCCATAATAAAATCCTACGCAAACCAACTTTTCCTCATTTATCAAACTCTTTTCTTTAATCACCCACCAGATATTTAAATCTAACAGCACCAAAAACTACGAGCTTGCTATAGTCTAGCTGCCATGTAATTAGAAGACTTGATCCTTTCTTTTAGCAAACTGCAGTGCATTTAGAAGAAATTTATTATGTATGTCTAGAAAATTCAGGGATCTATAAGAACAAGAATAATTATTGAAGCATAGAATATTTATGTTGGTAGGGGGCATGCCACAGGAGTATGTGAGAAGAAATGAAGAGAGAAGGCAGGAGTGTGTGTGGTTATACAGCTTTAGAAAAAATATCGGGACTTTGTCATAAAGTCAACAGGCAACTTCCAGGAAATTATTGGTAGAGTGAGATACTCAGATTTTGGATAGTTAATTTGTGCTAGCAAATTTGGAGGAGTGTTGGGTTAAGAACAGTGATAAAATTAGAAGCAGAGAGCTCAGTTTTGTGGACAGATTAAAAAAATCCGGGGGATAGAACTGGAAAAACCTTGTGATTAAATGAATATAGGAGGTTCAGGAGTGCAGCAGATAAAAACAGGGGACCAACCACATGTAATCTTAAGCTATAATTTTTAAAAGAAAAGATTGAAGCATAGTAAATGCAAAGATGATTATAATTATAGATGTTACTTCCTCATAAGTTATATAGTAGAAATGAAATATTTTATAAACAGTATTTAAAAATAATTTCTAAAAACTCATCAAATAATAAGGTACTTTACATATAAAGGCTGCTTGAGGTTTTGAAGTGCCACAATTTGCTTTTCTTGGCAAATGACATTTATTTAGCCAAAGATTCTAAAAAAAAAAAATCCATTTTCCATTCCTAATAGTGGGCTTGCCTAGTTCAACCCTAATTAACTGCATGTAATAACATTTAACTGAAAGGCAAGATGTAATGCCACATTTTAAAAATATGTTTTGATATTATGTGTTCATTTTGCTATAGGGCCTTAGTACTACCCATAATCCTTTATCAAATTTTTGTTATTCACTTCTTTATTACTACCACACTTTGGATCTCTTCAAAGTGTTGTATTAACATTTTCTCTTTTATCTTGCATTCTTCTGGCATCCTGATAGGTGAGGTGCACAAGATCAACATTAAGCTAAAAATAAATGCAACATAATCAAAACATGATTTCACCATAATTCAGTACATAGTCACTAATGAATGGAAATCTATTGTCTTATTATACACTAATGGCCTAAGAATGAAAGTAAATTACACAGAAGAATTTCCAATGAGGCAGAGGGGAAATGAATGAACAAATTGGAAAGAGAAGATGAATGATTAATCTAGAGATATTTCTGTTATTTAATTGTGGTGTACTCTTGTGGTTCCAAAATCACTCAGTTATTTACTCCAAGTTACTGTAATTTGAAATAATGCCTATTATAGCATACAATAGAAGATTGAACATCACTTATACAGTAACACTGATTAGAATTTTTGCATGATCTTGGTGGGTTATTTTATTTAAATTATGACTTTATTTATGTTATACCTATTCAAAAGTATTTGGATACTGTTATACTTTACAAAACACTTGTACTCTTTGTATTTTGATTCTCCCATTAATTTTGTTAGAAAGTCAATCATTTCAATTCTTCTTTAAGAGATCATTAAAATTTGGTGAGAAAGTAACTTCTAAAAACTTAATACTCATAAATATCAAAGTTCTGCTTAAGCATGGACATTCTGACTTGGAATCCTATCATTTTTCCTCTATCATGGTCTTATTTTTAAAATGTTTTATTAAAAATAAATGATATACATTTAAACTGTGCTTGGTGCCCTCTCCCTCCCACCCCCACTTCCCTCCCCCTCCCAAAAATGAGTGTCCAGGGTAACCATGCTATATTCATATTTTTACACATAGTCAGATGTAGCTCCTCCATTAATCAACCTCAGCCTTCTTCCTCTCCTATATCTCCATTCTAACTTTGCTGAGATTTCCTTTCCATTATCTGGAGTCCCTCTGGTATTCCTAATACTCCTTAGTTTGGGCATATTAGAGAAAACATATGTCCCTTCTCTTTCTGTTCTTGGCTGATGTCACTTAACATAATGTTCACCAGGACTTTCCATCTTCTTGCGAATGCCATATCATGGTCTTATTTTTAAAATATGTGATGAGGTGAGCTGTCGTGGCTAATTTTCACTTCCACTAACATCCACCAAGTACTAGTTATGAGCAGCATAGCTCAGGGAGCTTTGATTAAAAGCAAGAGGCCATTATCCCAGACATGTGTGACTTCAATGGATTATGGAATATGCTATATGGTAGCATATTGTTGATATACAAATCAGTATATCATTTAATAATGATTTTATGAAATCAAAAGTAAAGTCATCCATTTAAAAAAGTGTGAAGAATCAAATTCTGGTCCAGATTGATTCATTATGTACTTCTAGTGGGATAGGAAGATGACAGTCTCATTGGTAATAAGTGTGTGAATATGGGTTTTTCATTGTAAGAGTATAATGATTTTTTTGTGTGTGTTGTACTGGGGATGGAACCCAGGGGCATTCTCCCTTGGAGATACACTCCAGCCCTATTTTTTATTTTTTATTTTGAAACAGGGTCTCACTGAGTTGCAAAGGGCCTCACTAAGTAACTGAGATTGTCTGTGAACCTTATTCTCCTGTCTCAGCCTCCCAAATGCTGGGATTCCAAGTGTGTACCACAATGTTTGTCTCAAGATCATTTTGATTTCTTCTTGATTTATTGATTGTTTGGTAGTATATTTCCATATGCTTGTGAATTTTCTGGTCTTTCATCTGTTATAATTTTCTAGTTTCTTACAACCATAGCTAGATCCAAAATAATTAGTCTCAGGGTTTTGAAGATATATCTACTGCTCTATGTTCATTGGAGCATTTTGCAGAATAGACAATACATGAAAACCACTGAAATGTCCATCAATAGATGAATCTATAAAAATGTCGCATATAGCAGGGTGTGGTGGTGCACGCTTGTTATCCCCGGGCTTGGGAGGCTGAGACAGGAGGATCATGCAGGTTCGAAGCCAGCCTCAGTGGGTTAAGAGACCCTGTTTCCAAATAAAAATATAAAATAGGTCTGGGAGTGTAGCCCAGAGATAGAAGGCCCCTGGGTTCCATCCCTATTACCACTAAAAAGAAATATAGTATATACATACAAAGAAATATGATTCAACTTTAAAAAATAAAGATGTTCTGTCATTTGCGAAAACCTGAATGAATGTGGAAAATATTATGCTAAGTGTTATAAAGCTGTCACAGAAGGTAGTATAACAGGTGTCTAAAATAGTCAAATTCATAGAAACAGAGTCTAGAATGGTAGTTGTTAGAAATTGTGATGAGAGAATGAAGAAATGGAGAATTTCTTTATATCCATTGAAAAGTAAAATACCAAATAGTTTCACAAGTGAATGCATCCAGCCATTTAAAGAAGAATTTAAATGTTTGGAAGAATTTATGTTAATCCTTCTAAAATTATTCTTATATTTTATATATAATAAATTGATATTAAAAGCTGATCTCCAGTAAAAAGAATTTCTTTATATCCATGTAAAATTTGTTTTCAATGGATATAAAATTTCTGTTACATAAGATGAATGAGTTTTGGAGATTTTCTGTAAAACATATTACCTCTAGTTGATAGTACATTATTGTGTTTTGTTTTTTTTTCTTGGTGGTACTGGGGTTCCTGAAAGCCCTTCTACCTCCGGGCTACACTCCCAGACCTTTTTTTAAAAATATTTTTATTTGGAAACAGGGTCTCTTAAGCCAGCGCAGCTGACTTCGAACCTGAGCGCGATCCTGTCTCCGCCTCCCAAGCACGGGGATTACAAGCGTGCGCCACGCCTGGCTATTGTGCATTTTAAAACATTTTAAGAAGGCAGATTTTATGTTATATGTGATTACAAAAATGAAAAAACAAAATCCACAAAAAGCGCACAGGTAAATCTTTAGAAGTTATGGTTACAGTTAGTATGTTGGTTATACATCAGGATGTATACACTAAATGTATATAATTTTTATACATCAGTTATAATTACAATAGCTTAAGCATATGACCATGCAAACTTGAGTTCTTGATGAGTTCAGATAATGTTTTCAATTACCAAAAATGATCTATTAGGGATTTATTAGAAATGAAATATTTTCCAGTGGAGCAAACAATACTCTGAGTTGCTGCAATGTGATTATTAGGTTAATAAACTGTAAGTAGAAATCATCAGAGGTAAATGGTCAAATTCAAGTTGTAATGCTATGAATATAATTTTCTAGGGAAATGTGTGAATATTTTAATATATTTGAAATTTTTATTCATAGCATTTTTTCTTCAGCTTATATCTGTTCTTAGCCAGAGAGAGAAAATGAACGTGCTTGTTGATCTTTGGACCTGGTCTATTGCTATTTATTACTGAGACTCTGCTAGAACCATTTAAAGCACACAGATTATTGAATAGCTTTCCTTTATGGGAGAGAATGAGTTTCTGAAGCATAAACAAGCTGTAAGTAGTACCACATAAATTTCAAATTCTTGAACTAACTCAGAAAGCTCCAATTTATATTCTCAATAGATTCTCTGTACTTTATAAGGAATTTTTAAAAATGTAGTCTTGGTAACTACTAGTTACATTTACTTTTTGATTCTTAATAATGCTCTGTGTTAGGCAGATATAAGAATTGGAAGCATTAATGAGTAGCACAAGAATTTTTTTGTTCTTGGTGATAGCTAAGTCAATTGTTTGAATTTGGTCACTAATCTTTATTTTGATTATTTGTTTGTTTATTTATTTATTTATTTATTTATTTATTTGCAGTAATGGGGATGGAACCCAGGGGCATTCTACCTCTGAGCTGCACCCCAGCCCTATTTTTTTAGTCTTTATTTGCAAAGGGCCTCAACTAAGTAGCTGAGGCTGTCCATGATCTTCTAGTCTCAACCTCCCGAATGCTGGGATTACAAGGGTGCGCCACCCTGCCCCGCTTGTTTTTCTTTCTTTTATTTTCTTCTCTTTTCTTTTTCTTTCTTTTCTTTTATGTGGGTCTGGGGATGGAACCCAGGGGCATTCGACCTCTGAGCTACACCCCCTGGCCTATTTTATATTCTTTATTTTGAAACCGGGTCTCACTGAGTTGCAGAGGGCCTCACTAAGTAGCTGAGGCTGGCCATGAACCATGATCCTCCTGTCTCAGTCTCCCAAATGCTGGGATTACAAGCGTGCGCCACCACGCTTGGTTCTGTTTTTTTCTTTGTTTCTTTTAACAAATATTTTAGTGTGATTTTTAACCAGGTACTTTATCAGTTTGTTGTTATAAATAACGTAGCCATTTTCTAAGTGGCACCATTATCATTTGCATGTAACGTTTGAATGTTTCTATTAATATTTTTAAAATTATGGATATTTTTCTATTAATATTTTTAAAATTATGAATAATACAGAAAATAATTGTTATTATGACCAATCTTATAAACATTAAATTTCTTTTTTATTGATGCATTATGATCATACATCATGATGAAGTTAAGAGTGATAGAGACATACACGCACATAGCACTCAGTAAGCTGCCCCCTCACTCCCACCCTGCTTCCTCCCCTTCAAATACACAGTATTGAGACTGACATTGATAATTTTGTATATGCACATCATCGTCACTGAAATGTTTTCTTCATTGAATTGCCCTCCCCCATCTGCCTCCCTCTTTTAGATTCCTCCCATCACTCTATTACAGTTTCTTCTCCTTTGTCTAGGGTCCCTTTTGTATCTGAATTTCTCCCTTGCTTCCAAAGATGAAATAAAATATATGACCTTTATTTTTTGTGACTGACTAATCTCTCTTAGCAAAATATTCCCTAGTTCCATCCACTTTCCTACAAATGACATAATTTTGTTCTTTATGGCGAGTAGAATTTCATTGTGTATATATATATCCCATAATTTCATAATCTATTAATCTGTTCATGGATACCTAGACTGGTTCCATATAATTTGGCTCTTGTGAAGTATGCTGCTGTAAACATACATATGCATGCATTACTGTAGTCTGTTTTCAGTCCCTTTAGAAAGATATCAGGAATGGTATAGCTGGGTCATATGGTAATTTTATTTCCATTCTTCTAAGCCATTATAATTAATTAGAGTTAGGTGAAATCTCAGTGTAGTTTTGATTTCAGTCTCTCTGATTGTTAAGGATGTTGAACATTTTTTATATATTCATTGACCATTTGTATTTCTTCTTTTGTAAAATTGTTTATTTAGTTTAGTTCATTTTCTCATTTTTTGACTAGTTTTTTAGTTTAAGTTTCTTAAGTTCTTTGTATGTTCTGGGTATTAGTCCTCTATTACCTCTATCTTCTCCCATTCTCTCTTAAGGTTCTTGATGGTTTCCTTTGATTCACAAGAGGCTTTTTATCTTAATGCAATCCAGTTTACCAATCTCATTTTAATTTTTTTGCCTTGGAGGTATTATTGAGGAAGTTTCTACCTATATGTTAGATTACCGATATGTTAGAGTGTTTGTTCTATACCCTCTTCTGGTAATTTTGAAGTCTCTGGTTTAATTTCAAGGTCTTTGATCCATCCTGAGTTGACTCTTAGAACGAGGAGATGGAGTTTAATTCCATTTTTTGTACTAATGGGTAACCGGTTTTGCCAACACCATTTGTTGAAAAGGCTATCTTTTCTCCATTGTATATTTTTGGCACCTTTGTAAAAAGTACATTGGCTGTAGTATGTAGATTTGTATCTGAATATTCAATTCTGTTCCACTGGTCTGTATGTTTGTTTTAATACCAATAACATGCTGTATTTATTACTATTACACTGTAGTATAATTTGAAGTAAGGTATTGTGATGCCGCCTGCATGGTTCTTACCAAACTGAACCCAGGTTAATAGAGAAAAATTTTTAGAGCTATTGTAAATATTATAGAACATAGAGGCCCCAAAAGGCCATGAACTTAGGCAAGTATGACATACAAATAGCCAAAAAGTCTTTCTTTTGTAATTTTTTGTCATTTAGTGCCTGAGTGTGAAGAAATACAAATATTTTATGTAAATTAATAAAATTTTAGTGGAAATATGATTTCAAATTCACATGAAAATATATCTTAGAAAAATTTTGTCTTTCTTAAATCTGATAAAAGGTATCTTTCTGTTATATTTGCATTTTGATATAAATAGAAATTTTATCGGGCTCATAATTGATCTGAAAATAAATTATCAATATTATTACTTGTAATACATATTGAACTTCATCATGATTTATGATTATAATCCTTATGCTAAGTGAATCCCTATTGTGTTTTTCATGCTTTTGCTCTGTAATAGTGCTCTAACATTACAGTTTTGTTATAGGTTTTTTGAAGCTATAAACTATAGCTGTAACAATAGAAATCTATATTTTTAAATGAACAAGATTTATGATTATCAAAAGTTCTAGCATACCTAAAATTGATTTTCAATGGTTTCTGGTGAGGAATGCATTTTTTTTTTGTTTTTTACTAAAATGACTTGTTTTTAAATCATAATCCCCTCTTTAGGAACTGTGCTACTTTTTGTAGATGAGTAAGTCTTTCATCTCATTTTCCTTCTTTGAAACATCAGGTGAAAACAGTAATTTTTATTTTCTGAGGTTCTTGTTATAAAACAAACAAAATACTTAAAATTTGTTACAGAAATTATACTGTATTTTAAACATTTATTTTGAGTAAATGATACTGGTGTTATTTCTCTCTGTATAAGCATGGGTTCCCTGAAGTATCAATTAGCTGCAAAAATCCATATAAGAAGCATAATTCTACTTATAATCAGATGAATATATGAATAAAATTTAAATTTTGAGACTCTTTATTCACTGCAAGTTTCTGGCTAAAGATACTTTGTTGTTTTTGCTGGACATTTTTTCTATTACATATCCAAGTAATAGTAAAGTATATGTGAGGACTAATTAATCTTTCAAAACTTGAAAAGTATCATGACATGAGAAATTCAATTTGGATTATTCTTTCTCCTCAATTTTTAGAGACTTCATTGTTCTGAGATAAAATCTCTTCTGAGATGAAAATGGGTTTTCAACATGATGTCATGGTAATTCTCACTTGCCATTTAAAGAAGTTTTGGCTTTATAGTATTTTTTTAAAGGTTTGAGGTCAAGTTCTCTTTGTTCTTCTTTAGGTCTACAGGGAGAGCATTAGCAAGTTTTTACTGACAATGACTCAGATGGTGAGGAACACACACACACACACACTTGATATTATTTGACTCTAGCTCAATCTTGAAAACATGTTTATTATAAAATTTTTAATATATCAAGAACACTTGATATTATTTGACTCTAGCTCAATCTTTAAAACATGTATATTATAAAATTTTTAATATATCAAGAACCTGAGTGTTAATCAATTGAAATTATAATGATTTATCAGCCCATACAGATATGCCCTAATTTTTTGGGTTTTTTTGGTGGTACTGGGGTTCCTGGAAATCCTTCTACCTCCGGGCTACACTCTCAGACTTATTTTATGTATTTTTTTTAAATTCGGAAACAGGATCTCTTAAGCCAGCGATTATAAGCGGGGGGATTATAAGCGCGCACCACCATGCCCGGCTATGTCCTAAATTTTTAAAAAATGTTGTTAAAATAAATAACTCAAGTATATATATAAAAATCTACTAAAATTTTGAAATGTAATATAGAGTGTTGAAAAGGCCAATTATGTAATTATGTAATATTTAATAAATTTATTTTTAGGTACAATTTTGGGAAAAGTTTCAATAATACTATATAGTAGCAAATATAAATTCCATGATACTCTTTCACTTCAAATAATGTGTAAGCAAGCTGGGCATGGTGGCATATGCTTGTATTCCCAGTACTTGGGAGACTGAGACAGGAGGATCGCAGGTTCATGGCCAGTCTCAGATAGTGAGACCCTCTGAAACTTGGTGAGACCCGGTTTCAAAAATAAAGAATAAAAAAATATGGCTGGGGTGGTATAGCTCTCAAGTAGAATGCCCCTGGGTTCAATCCTCAGTTCTGCAAACAAAAACAAAAACAAAAACAAATACTAGCATGTTATTAACAAATATTAAAATATTTAAAATACTAGCATGTTATTAACAAATATTAAAATGATATTTAAAGATTTATAATGCAAATACATATAACAAAATAAAAATTTTGATAAGACTAGTTAAAATTATAGCTACTTATCAATTGTGAGGAGTATATTTGATGGTAAAAGGAATAAAGACAGATGTCATATAACTCTGGCTGTTGAGCAAGGAGCAAAAATGAGCTAATCAGGTAGCAAGTCAAAGAATAATTGCCCAAGGCTTAACTGAATTCAAGGACCAGTGAATAGCTTTTGCCTTCTGGATCTCAGGAATCTTTTTAGAGAGTGTCTCTGAATCATCCATCTTTTCAAGCCTTCAGAAAAGCAATGTGATAGAAAAAGAAATTAAAAATAAACTTCTTTGTAAGATTCCTTTGCTTGTTTGACTCAAAGCCTGATAGAATATATGAGTATTTTTGAAAATGGGTTTTCAACATGATGTCATGATAATTCTCACTTGCCATTTAAAGAATTTTTGTCTTTATAGTATTTTTTTTTCTTAAAGGTTTGAGGTCAAATACTCCTTGTTCTTCTTTAGGTCTACAGGGAAAATTAAGTTGGCTAAGTTCCTTGGTAACAAGCATTTAAATTTGCTTTACACTGTGACTACTTTTTCCAAAATTGACTGTGATTCATCAAGAAAATGGTTCACTTCAGTGATGATATGTGAATGTTATAGGTTTCCATATTACTAGGTCACTTGATCCAAACAGTATTTCCTCTGAAACCCAACTTCTTCAACAATATAATTACTTCCAGCTGGGCATGGTGGCGCACGCTTGTAATCCCCGAGTTTGGGAGGCAGAGACAGGAGGATGGCACAGGTTCTGAAGCCAGCCACACTGGCTTAAGAGACCCTGTTTCCAAATAAAAATATAAAAATAGGTCTGGGAATGTAGCCCAGAGGTAGAAGGACTGCCAGAAACCCCAGTACCACCAAAAAAAAAAAAAAAAAAAAAAATATATATATATATATATATATATATATTTTTAAAAACTGAATAATGTGAAGGAAATTAATAATCACACTATATTTAAGTGGTAGGAGCATAAAAATAGCTTATGTATTATGTCAATTTAATTTTACACTTTTTTCCCAGACACACTGACAGTTAAAAGTCTTTTGTTCACACACACTCAAAGATTCATTGTCATGATTTTTAATTTGGATACAGATTTTTAAGTACACACTCAAATAAAGCAGGTCTTCAGATAGATACTTGAGCCAGGGAGGATTTGGCAGACTATATTATTGTTCCATCTCTTCATTCCCTCCACAATAATAGGATTATACATCTACACTCCTTGCCATATGTCTTTGCAATGGCTTCCTACCCCTGGGAAGATTACACTTTTCCAAATCTCTGTTCTTAGTATAGCAAGCAACTTGTTTGGGATAGATTTTTAACAAGAATGTAATACACAAATCCTAAAAATGCATTTGTGTGGTTGGGCCTCATGTGTTTATCATGAGATGAACATATTTTGCCAGCACTCTTGTCCGGTCCTGGGGGAAAGAAGATAACAGATATGTGGAACTGAGCCAACCCATCCAGGATGATTCCAGATCAGCCATCCTTTTTCCAGTGAATAAGTCTGGTTAAGATAAACAGAGGCAAAGTGTCCTATTGAGATTCAGTTAAATGTAGACTAGAATAATCGAAGTATATCCTGCCCACCCACTTGTGAGCTAAGAAAAATCTTATTGTTGTACGATGTTGTAATTTTATATTTTCAGTTTTTTCTTTAAAAAATACAGCCTTAATATGGCCATAGTTAGCTGATCCAGAAGAACATTGGTATAAGCCAAAGAAATGTAAATTTTATAAAATAATAATTATTGTGTTAGCATAGATTTATTAAATACCCTATACTCTGAATTGTATGCAATCATCCTTTGTGAATTGTCTTTCTTTTTTGTTTACATTTTATTATTTCAAAGTGATGATTAAAGTAAAGTAAAATAGATGACAGGAGCATTGATGGATCTCTATCCAAACCACCTAAACTTCATGTTGTTTCATTTCTCCTACATTCCTTCTACTCCTTCTATATGCTCCATGGTCTCTCATGTTCTGCCCCTAAGTGTAGGACTCAATTTTCAGGTCCTGTTTCTGTCAAGAAAACATATAAGACAGACAAATTCAAACCCAAGAACTGATAAAATCTTTGTAAACATGCAAGTAGCTACTCCGAGAGTTAGTTTAGTCCTTATATAGTCAGTGAAAAGATGTGGCCAAAGGTGCCAGTTTCTTGTCCCACAAATTGAATAGGATAATATTAAAACAATAAGAGTCAGATGATTATAATGAGATCTGGAAGATCTATCATTGCTGAGAAGCCAAATATAAATAGCACCTAAGTAGCTTTATCTTCCAGTACTCTATTCTGAAGGAAGTAAGGCCGGAAGTGCCATAACTCACCACAATCCATAGAACGGTCTCCTGCCAGCCTGCTGAAGTAGAGAGGAAGGTGAGGAGGAGACCATCCCATAAAGCACCTTATAAGCCTCCCCTCCTCTTTTATTGCAAGATTATAATATGCTCCGTGAAGACTTGGAAAAGTTGTGATGCAAGCCTTTGCCTACATGGATATTTGAAATGTACCCAGGGCACCATAATGGAGATATTACCCTATTGTTAGTACTTTCTCTGCTTTTGTTGCAGCAAATGTTCAAAGTTCACAAATCTTACAAAAGTGTGACATGTCTCCAATAGTCTATACAAAAATCATAATTGCTTTACTTGTTATCTCAAGTGGCTGCACAATACATCACATCTTTCTTATATGAGCACTTAGCATTTTTCCACTCTAACATAATTATTTTCTCTCCAGTGGTCAGCATTATGCAAATGCTGATTATTAAAGGGTTATTTAAACCTAGTTTTTTTTTTAAAAAGTAATTTTGTATTTGCAGTTAGAGCTAAGTGTGAACTTACACTGCACAGTGCCGATGAGATTTCTTGTGTCACACTAAAACTTTCAGAAACAATTTTTCAGTGTCTTTAACACTTAGTCATGTCCTGCCTTGAATTTTATAATTTATATGACAATATATAAACTAAAATGCTACTAAATCTCAAAGTATTAAACTTTGAATATATTTAAATGTTTTTTAAAAAATCATGTAGTGTGATAAGGCAAATTTTATAACTGGTATAAAAAACTTTGAATTTTCTTTAGATATTTAAACTTTTTATAATCTTATCGGTGCATGATAGTCTCACATAACATTGTAGTTCGTAGTGATACTTGCACACAGCACTTGTTGGACCTTCCCTGGCTCCCTCCCTATTCCTTACCTTCCTCATACTGGATGTTGAGATTGGTATTGTCACCCTCACGTATGTACATAATATCACTGGAAGTGATTCCTTCATTGATTCTCCGGCTCCACTATTTCTACTCACCATCCCCTAGACTACCTCATTCCCACCACTGCAGTCTATCCTCCATGATCTGAAGTTACTTTCATATCTTTATTATTCTTCTACATTTTACATTTGGGAGAAAACATATGACCCTTCACTTTCTATGACTGACTAATCTCACTTAACATAATGTTCTGCATGTTCATTCATTTTCTTGCAAATGACACAATTTTGTTCTTTATTGCTGTGTAGAATTCCATTGTGTGTATATCCCATAATTTTTTTTTTTTTTTTGGTGGTACTGGGGGTGGAACCCAGAGGCTTTCTACCTCCAGGGTGTACTCCCAGACCTATTTTATATTTTATTTGGAAACATGGTCTCACTAAGTTGCTGAGAGCCTCACTAAGTAGCTGAGGCTGGCTTTGAACCTGTGTGATACTCCTGTCTCAGTCTCCCAAGCACAGGGATTACAAGCGTGTGCCACCACACCTGGTTTATATCCCGTAATTTTTTTTTTTTTTTTTGGTGGTATTGGGGTTCCTGGAAGCCCTTCTGCCTCTGGGCTACACTCCCAGACCTATTTTTATATTTTTAAAATTTGGAAACAGGGTCTCCTAAACCAGCGCGCGCGGCTTTGAACCTGCGCAATCCTCCTGTCTCTGCCTCCCAAGCGCAGGGATTACAAGCATGTGCCACCATGCCCAGTTTATATCCCATAATTTTAATTCATTCATTTCTTGATTGACGCCTGTGTTGGTTCAATTTTTTTTTTTTTTTGTGGGTCTGGGATGGAACACAGGGGCATTCAACCTCTGAGCTACACCACCTGCCCTATTTTTTTATTCTTTATTTTGACACAGGGTCTCACTATGTTGCACAGGGCCTCACTAAGTAGCTGAGGCTGTCCACAAGCCGTCATCCTCCAATTTCAGCCTCCTGAATGCTGGGATTATAAGTGTGTGCCACCACTCCCTCCTGGTTCATAATTTTACTATTATGAATTGTGCTGCTGTAAGCATAGATATGCATGTATTACATTGTGATTATGATCCTTTTAGAAAGATACCCAGGAAAGGAATAGCTGTATCATATGGTGGATGTATTCCCAGGTTTCTGATGAATCCCTTTACTGATCTCTATACTGGTTGCAGAAATATGCAATTGCACCATCAGTGAAAAAAGTTCTCAATTTCCCACACTCTCACCAGCATTTATTGTTGTTTGACTCCTTGATGATTGCCATTCTGATTGGAATTAGATGGAATCTCATTGTGGTTTTGATTTGTTTTGCTTTTTTGATTACTATCAATGTTGAACATTTATTTCATGTATTTATTGGCCTCTCGTATTTATTTTTTTGTGAAGAATCTACCTAGTTCAAGGGCCCATTTCTTACTGGGTTATTTGCTTTCTCAGGGCAAAATGTGTCTTTTAAGTTCTTTGCATATTCCTGATATTAGTCCTCTATCAGAGGTATAGCTGGCAAAGATCTTCTCCCATTTTGAAAGCTTTCTCTTTATACTCTTGATGGTATTCTTTGATAAGCAGAAACTTTTTAATGTCATTCTATTTGTTAATTATTATTTTTAATTTTTTTGTACTACTGGAGATTGAACTCAAGGGAATTCTACCTCTGAGTTATACCCCCAGTCCTATTTTTTTATTCTTTATTTTGAAACAGAGTCTCACTAAGTTACAGAGGGCTTCACTAAGTAGCTGAGGATGTATGCAAACCCCATCCTCTTTTCTCAGCCTCCCACGTCCTAGGATTACAAACCTATGTCTTTGTAATCTATGCCTGGTTTAATTCTTGTGTTAATATACTGAGCTTTGGGGTCTTATTGAAGAAGAGTCTACTTGTTTCTATATGTTGGAGTGTTGGACTTATGCCTTCCTCAGTTTCAAAGTCTCTAGTCTAATTTTGAGGTATTTTATCAATCTTGAATTGACTACTGTGCCAGGTGAAAGGTATATACTTAATTTCATTTTTCTACGAATTGATAACCAGTTTTCTAAACACCATTTGTTGAAAGTACTTTATTTCCTCCAATTTGTGTGTTTGGTACATTTGTTGAAAATCACTTGGCTATATGTAGCATAGATTTGTTTCTGTATCTTCTATTACATCTCATTGGTCTACCTAAATATTTTATTGTTTTTTTTTTTGAGGTTATTGTGAATAAAATTGTTTTCTGAATGTCTTTTATCGGTGGACTCATGGTTGGCATATAGAAATACTATTTGATGCCTGGGACGGACCGCGAGTAGCACACCAAAACCCTGGAGAAATCGGGCCCAGTACCCTGGCTCCCGGGCGGGGGTTGTGCGGGGCACGATAGCTGGGGCCTGGGTCGCTGGACTCTGGACCCCAGGCAGAGTAGTGCAGACAACGCTGGACCCATGGGGAAACCAACTGGGTCACAGTGCTACTGAGTGCCTGATTCCACCACCTCCATAAACTACTGTCTTCTCTTATTAAAAAAAAAAATGGAAAAGAAAAAGAAAAAAATATCGGAGAGAAGTTAAGAAAGCCGTGGTGGATGCCAGGACACTGGAGATGCAGACAAAACTTATCCAAATGCACTAGAACTTATGGAAAAATTCCCGGTGAAGGAGGACTGCTGTTTCTCTATATTGTTAAGAATCTTGGACATCACCTGTAAGTAAAGAGTTTAGCGGAGACCAAGGAAAAAGGCGGTTTTGAAAGCAGTCTCCATGATGGCGGTGGAGACTTGTATTCAGGAGAAGCAGAAATTGGATCCTACCAACCTTATTTTTTTGGAGAAATTACACCAAATGTTGAATGCTACTGTCATGCATGCTTAGGAATACTGGACAACATTCAGAGTGGAAAAAGAGCCTGGAAAGGATTTAAAATGGTGGAGGCAGTGGCAATGTCAGTGGCCAGTACTCAGGGGAGGCAGAGATCTGATGCATTACACCTGGAACCTTTGAAATAATAACCCCAGAGGCAGAATGTTAACACCACACACCCTCGAAAACATGGGACAATTGGTTGGGCGAAGAGGGTGCTCGGATTGGAGCCTGCCAAGGGGTGAGGCTGGCGACAGACACAGCAAAGCTGGGATCGGAGCCTGCTGTGAGACAAGGCCAGTGCTGGGGCCTTTGAGGACATGATCGGAGCCTGCCAAGGGGTTAGGCCGGTGCTGAGGTCAGCAAGGCTGGGATTGGAGCCTGCCGTGAGACAAGGCCGGTGCTGGAGCTTCGAGACAGTGATTGGAGCGCGCTGATGGGTTAGGCCAGTGCTGGGGGCCAATGGCCGACATCGGAGCCTGAGAGGAGGCAAGGCCACTACTGGGGCCTCCGAGGCCGAGATTGGAGCCTGCCAAGGGGTTAGGCCGGTACCAGGGCCAGCAAGGCCAGGATCGGAGCTCACCGTGAGGAAAGGCCAGTGCTGGGGCCTCCGAGGACTGGATTGGAGCCTGCCAAGGGTTTAGGCCGGTACCAGGGCCAGCGGCCGGCATTGGAGCCTTCCATGAGGCAAGGCCGCTACTGAGGCCTCCGAGGCCAGATCGGAGCCTGCTGAGGGGTTGGACCGGGCTGGGGCCAGCGAGGCTGTCATCGGAACCCGCTGTGACTCAAGGCCGGTGCTGGGGCCTCTGAGGCTGGGATAATAGCCTGCCGAGGGGTTAGGCCAGTGCCGGGACCAGCAGCCGGCATCGGAGCCTTCCATGAGGCAAGGCCGCTACTGAGGCCTCCGAGGCTGGATCAGAGCCTGCTGAGGGGTTAGACCAGGGCTGGGGCCAGCGAGGCCGTCATCGGAACCCGCTGTGAGGTAAGGCTGGTGCTGGGGTCTCCGAGGCTGGGATCGGAGCCTGCCAAGAGGTTAGGCCGGTGCTGGGGCCAACGATGCTGGGATCGAAGCCTGCTGTGAGGCTAGGCTGGTGCTGGGGCCTCCGAGGCTGGGATCAGAGCCTGCTGAGGGGTTAGGCCACTACTGGGGCCTCTGAGGCCAAGATCCGAGCCAGCGAGGGGTTAGGCTGGGCCAGGGAGACCAGAATCGGGGCCTCCCATGAGGCAAGGCCACTGCTTGAGCCAGTGAGGTCTGGATCAGTCCACCGGGTAGCCAGGCCACTACTGGGGCCGTCAGGAATGGGATCGGTACTTGCAACGCGGCATGCACAGAGAAATATCGCAGAAAATATAAATCAGATGCTTCCCCTAATCAGCAATAACTAGGAGGAAAGGGGTAACTGGAAGAGGTCGAGCTATAGAAATGGCCCTATAGTGAAGCAACTAAGGTGACCAATCAGAGGGTATGGAATAGGGGAGGATGGAGCCTCTTTAAAATGCAGGGGGTACATAAACAAATGTACCAAAGTTAATCACCAAAGAAGCATGGGATCAAGGAAGGGGGAGGGAATGGGATGGGGGCTGGATGAGGGCTAATTGGATGATGTGTGCTTGTGTATCCTCTCAAGTCTTGTACTCCAATGTGATTGATATATGACTACAATGCACCAATTAAAAATTAAAAAAGAAATGCTATTTGATATTTTTAGATTGATTTTGTATCCCACTACTTTGCTGAATTTGTTAATCAGCTATAGAAATCTTTTGGTTGAATTTTTGAGTTTCTAAATTTAGGATCATATCATCTGCAAATAGAGATAATTTCAGTTTAGCTATTCTTTTCCTATTTATATTCTTTTGATATTCTTCTCTTGCCATATCACTCTGGCAAGAATCTCGAGGACTATATGGAAAAAAACAGTGAACTAGTAGACAATCTTGTATTGTTCCTGAGCTAAAAAATAATTTCCACAGAGTTTTTTCATTCAATATGATGGTGACTTTGATTTATTTTATATTTCCTTAATGATATTGAAATAAATTCCTTCTACTGTGATTTTCTGCAGTGTTTTTTTTTTTTTTAACGTGAATGGGCATTAGATTTTATCAAATGCCTTTTCAGCATCTATTGAAATGGTCATGTAATTTTTGTTCTTAGTTCTATTTATGTGTTGAACAATATTTATTGATTGGCATATATTGAACCAGCCTCTCATCCCTGAAATGAAATCAATTTTGTAATGGTTTACAAATTTCCTAATATTGTTTTGAATGTGTATCACTAGTATTTTGTTTAGGATTTTGCATCTATGTTTATCAATGTTTATCTATGTTTATGTGATCTGTAATTTTCTTTTCTTGACGGATCTCTATTTAGTTTTGGTATTAAGGTGATACTGGCCTCATAGAAGAAATTTAGAACGATTATTTCTCTTTCAACTTCATGGAATAATTTGTGAAATATTTGGTTTAATTCTTCTGTAACAATTTTGTAGAATTTATCTGGAAATATGGCTCAACTTGGATTTTTTATGGAAGGCTTTTTATTGATGTTTCTGCCTCATTGTGGTTTAGGTATTCTTTATCTTCTTGGTTTAGTTTAGGTAGATTGTTATGTGTCTAGAAATATGTTTATGTCTTCTGTGTTTTCTGGTTTATTGGAGTATAAATTTTCAAAAGAGTTTCTGTCTGTGGTAATATTTCCTTTTTAATTTCTGGTTTTAAAAATTTATTTTAATTCTTTCTTTTGATTAGATTGGCTAATGGTTTGCCAATTTTGTTAATCTTTACAAAGAACTAGCTTTTTGTTTTGTTGATATTTTATATTTTTTTCTGAATTTTATTATTTTTTTGCTCTAATTTAAATGAATCTTAGTCTGTTCCTGTTTTCCAAGGTTCTTGAGGTATGTAATTAGGTTATTTATTTGGTAACTTTCTTTTTTTTCTTATGTTGGCACTTATACCTACCTCCACCACCCCGCCTCTTTCTCTTTGTGTGAGAGTCCTATGTCTATTTGCTATCTCATTATAATAAAGTCTATGTTGAGTGTTTATAATTGCCTCAATAAATCTCTCATATAATCAAACTTTTGAGTTTGTCCCTTGGAACTTCTTTAACAAGATATAATTCATATTCAGTGCAGGCAAACAGGGTTCTCTAATTGGCTGCAGGGTACTGTGCTCTGTTGGACCAAACTTAGCAGAGCCAAAGACTATGATGTTCCATTTAGAGAATGTGGCTGCTGCTTGGGTTTTAATGCCCCACAGGTAGCACTGCTGATCTGCTGGTTGGGAACCCATGAAACCATGCAGAATGTTGACCTTTGGCCTCTGTGGCCCCTGGGCCTAAACTCAAAAGATCAGAGATTATTATGTCTAAGCTTGTGGCCTGGATGGCTGAGCTTTGGCGGCCCAGGGACACCACTGTTGATCTCCTGGTTGTGATTACATGGAGTTCGGTTAGCCAGGGGCAAGAAAGATCACCATGCTCAAACTTTGCTGGAGGAGTGTTTTGTTACCAGCCTGTAATTGTGATTCTATATACTCCTGCTAGTCCCTGTTTTAGGCTAAATTTCTATTGCTCTGGGCAGCTTTGATCATATGAGTCCTGGTTGGTATCTCACCTAAGTGCTTCTGGTGCCCAAACATTGCTGGATATAAGTTTATAGACTTCTGAGCCTGTAGCAAGGGTGTCTGAGTTATTTTACCCCACAGCCACCATTGTTGGTGGTCCTGTGGTGATTTCTAGAGGCCTTGCAGGGGCCCAGTGAACTGCTGATTCTAGGTTCTAGCTGTACAAGTGTTCCTTGGAACTTTCTGATTGTTCATATTTCTGCCACGTCTAATTGTAACCCCCACCCCCACCTTTGCATGGGTGATTTGCCAACTCACAGACCCTGTGCATCTATTCCTTTCCACACAAGTCCCTCTGAAACGGGGTTTCTTTTTTTTAAAAAATTTATTTTTATTGGTGCATTGTAATCATATATCACATTGGAATACAAGACTTGAGAGGATATACAAGCACACATCATCGAATTAGCCCTCATCCAGTCCCCATCCTATTCCCTCCCCCTCCTCAATCCCATGCTTGTTTGGTGATTAACTTTGATACATATGTTTATGTACCTCCTGCTTTTTAAAGAGGCTCCATCCTCCCCTATTCCATACCCTCTGATTGGTCACCTTAATTGCATCACTATAAGGCCCTTTCTATAGCTCGACCACTTCCTGTTGCCCCTTTCCTCCTAGTTATTGCTGATTAGGGGAAGCATTTGGTTTTAATTTTCTGCGATATTTCTCTGTGCATGCCGCGTGGCAAATACTGATCCCACTCTTGACGGCCCCAGTTGTAGCCTGGCTACCGGGTGGACTGATCCAGACTTCGCTGGCTCAAGCAGTGGCCTTGCCTCATGGGAGGCCCCAATTCTGGTCTCCCTGCCCCCGACACTGGCCTAACCCCTCAGCTGGCTCCGATCCCGGCCCCGGAGGCCCCAGCACTGGCCTTCCTCACGACAGGCTCCGATGCTAATCGATGGCCCCAGCATTGGCCTAACCCCTTGGCAGGCTCCGATCCAGGCCTCAGAGGCCTCAGTAGCGGCCTTACTTCACGGAAGGCTCCGATGCCAGCCGCTGGCCCCGGCACTGGCCTAACCCCTCGGCAGGCTCCGATCCCGGCCTCAGAGGCTGCAATAGCCGCCTTGCCTCACAGAAGGCTCCGATGCCAGCGATTGACCCCAGCACTGGCCTAACCCCTCGGCAGGTTCCGATGCTGGCCTCGGAGGCCTCAGCACCAGCCTTGCCTCATTGCATGCCCCAATCCCGCCCTCGCTGGCCCCGTCACGGGCTTAACCCCTCGGCAGGCTCCGATCCCAGCCTCGGAGGCCCCAGCACCGGCCTTGCCTCATGGCATGCCCCGATCCCGCCCTCAGTGGCCCCATCACCGGCCTAACCCCTTGGCAGGCTCCGATCCTGGCCTCGGAGGCCCCAGCACCGGCCTTGCCTCACAGCAGGCTCTAATTCCGGCCTCACTGGCCCCAGCACCATCCTAACCCCTCGGCAGGTTCCGGCCCCTGCCTTGGGGCACCAGCACTGGCCTTGTCTCACAACAGTCTCCAATACTGGCCACTGGCCCCAGCACTGGCCTAACCCCTCAGCAGGCTCCAATCCCTGCCTCAGAAGCCCCAGGTGTCTTGAGAAGAAACACATAGTTTCCTTACCAGATTCTTGTCTGCGGCGAGTGAAGACTGACACCCGTAGACGGCAGAAAGGGGAGTAAAAGGTTTATTGGAAACAAGCAGCAGGGAATAGGGAAAGTGGCAGAACACCGTTAAGGGCTGTTGGGACTCTGGTACCCAGCAGCTGCCTTCAGTACAATACTTGAGGGTATCCCAAGGCAAATGCCTTCAGTTGCAAGCTGCTTTCTCCCAAAGTCCACACTATCTTCCAGAAAAGAAGTGCAGGTCACCCCTAGGGATCCTGGTCAGCCTTGATGTCCAGCGGAGGCCTTCAGGTCACTACCCAAGTGTATCCAGGGCCAAGTGCCTTCAGTTACACCCCACCTTCTCTCAAAGCCAATGCGACCTATGAGAGAGAGAAAAGTTCCCCAACGGGGAGGGGTTCCCAGAGTGGGTAACTGTCCTGGTGACTGGTCTAGGGGTTTATATATCTCTGTATGTCCTTTGTTACTTGGAGTCTGGGAGGCAGTTCTTAAAATTTGCATAGGGTATTTGCATGTCCTTTCAGGGGTCTCTTTCTTTCAGTAGAGGTGTCAGACTTACTCCAGGGATGTCTCCTGGGTTTGTTGATTAGTAAACAGATGGTTTTGTGAAGCTTTGGTCATTCTTATCTCTGAACCTTGGAAGGGCTGGTCTCTTTTTAGGAGCCTTGGAAGTTAATCAGTATTCGTTGTTCCTCAGGAAATTAAGCTTTTCTACTGAGGCCTCTTCTTTACCTGCCTACTTCTCTTCTACCTCCTCACTCATGCAGGATCCTGCTGTGAAGGTCTTTAAGCTAAAAATCTTGATAAGCACTGCTTGGGACCCTGCAGCAAGAGACAAGTTAGGCTGCAGCCACAGGAGTTCTCTGGTTACCTTGGCTGATCGTTCTGTAGATTCACAATGGTCTTGATGAGGCTAGTTGTAGCCACTAGGGTCCCAGCAGGATTATTTGTCAATCTGAATGCAGCTACAGCTACAGGATTTGCTGGGTGTTTTGGCTGAGGATTCTGGGGAGATGCCCTCTCATGGTATTTGAGCTTAGAGAGGATAGAGTTCCTTATGATAATGGTTTTCTGTAATCACTGGCTCAACAAGATTCTGCCTCTTCTTTGCTGGAGTAAGTCTCTGAGAGCCACTGGGTCCCAGCAGCAGCCAGCCCTGCCATAGGCTCACAATAATGGTGCCCACCTCTGCTCTCCATGTGATGAGACATATGGTGCTTTTTTCAGTCCTTTAATTTTTGTACTGTCTCCAATTTCTATCAGGTTTTGACTTTCTTTTGTTGACTTCTTACTCCTTTCCTTCTCTGGCCAAGATGCAGTCATTCTGCTGGTTGAGTTCTTAGTCTCAAAGCAACCAAAACACAGTTTTCAACCTCTATTCCAAAATCTTTAATTCTAGATATTTAGAAATTTACAGTGATATTAGTGTCTTATGCATTAAAAATTTCAGACAACAGTAAATACTTATTATCTTTAATATTAATGAAATATTAATATAATCCAGGTTAAAATTTGTATTCAATTCGGGTGTGGTGGCACATGCTTGTAATCCCAGGATTTGGGAGGCTGAGACCGGAGGATCGCAGTTCGCGGATAGCCTCGGATACTTAGTGAGACCATCTCTCACTAAGTATCCTTATTTGAACTCAGTGAGACCCAGTTCAAAATAAAGAATAAAAAAATAAGGCAGGGGGTGTAGCTTGGAGGGTCCATGCCCCTTCGTTTTATTCCCAAACCTGAAAAAAAAAGTTGTATTCAGCAATATGTTAATTTAAAAAGCTTTAAATTTTTTAAATAAAAAGAAATTTACACTGACTTTCTTATTCTGGAGCAGAGAAAGATGCTGAGAAGGAAAAAAATCAGAAAAAGAGGGTAAAAATAAATAATAGAGTGTTTTACTGATCTGAAGACAATTGGGTCTCAAACTTATAGACAATCCTCTTAGAAAACATGCAGTAATGATTCCAGAATTATTTTCCATTGAAGAATGTGAAAAACTGGAGTACTTACCTACTGGCTGGTATAATGGTTAGTTGAGTATTGTTCTTAAAATTTCTATGCATCCTTAAATTCATGTCTCTGCCTTTATACAGTTTTGGAACAGGCTTCCCTGGCATTAGAGAATGTTTGTAGGCAAGGAGGTATGCTAATATACACTTGCCACAGAATGTTGACACCATAGTTAAATTGTATACTTTAGTTGATCCAAAGTAAAGTGGTCCACATGAGGGTGGTCTAAAGGAAAGTTTCAAAGGCACCCCAAACATTTGCTATGCTAAGTGCCTACTAAAATCCAAAGATAGCATCTTGCTGAAAGAAGGGCCTTTCAAATTATTTCTTTATTTTTTTCAGATAAGTTATCAGCACTTATTCAAATATCTTATGAAAGACATGATTTGAGTGAAAATCAAAAGAGAAATTGATTATAAAAGGTACAGAGAAGGTCAAAATATTTAACTAACCAACATGTAGTTTAAAATAACTGTGTTTGAATGACAATATGAACACTTTATTAAATCAAGGAAATAGATGAAAATCATAGAAATAAAAATACCTTCATTGAAATTTAGACATCATTGGGTAGGTTTAACAGAAGCTTTGACATATTGAAAGGTGAATTAATGAAATTAAATGTAAAATATATTCAGACTAAAGCTCAAAGACAAAAAGATGTACAGAAGAGATGCTAAGATTTTTGTAGGATACAATCTAAAATACTTGCAATGATAGAGGAGAGACAGAATGGGATCAGATATAACATTTGAAGAAATAGTTCCTAACAGTGTTCCCAATCTGATGTAAGATATCAAGCCAGACATTCAAGGAGCACTATGAACCAACCACAAACACATGAAAGTAAAACCATGGACAGAATAAAATTTCTGAAAAATACATATAAAGTAGCCATAAGAAGATTACTTTTAAATTAGAAACAGTTAAAAATTTAGCTGATTTCTCAGTGGTATTCTTGGAGGCCAAATAACAATAGGATTGTACTTTTAAATTTCTTAAAGATAATAACTATTATCCATGATATTATAAATAACAAGAATAACCATAATAATAAGTGTGAAATATAGATGGTTCTTAAAAAATAAACTCCAGAATATTAATTAGTAGGTTGTGAATAATATCTTGTGAAATTGAAAATATACAACAAAATAAAACATATAACAGAAAAATTGTGGGAGGGGATAAATGTGACTAAAGAACTGTAACATTATGATAGATTTTACCTCAACCCCCAATATTCAATTGATTATAATTAGGCCACAATGTGGGAACTGCAGTTTGCATTCTGGATGTTATGTGCATAGTTACTGATAAAGACAGAAAGATGATCTTGTACTTGTGAGTCTATTGATTTGAATTTTAAAGTCATGTACAACATTACTTGGATTTTACATACTCTGTTAGACCAAAAGGAATACAATAGCAAGGCTGACTATGAATCCTTGAAAAGAGAACTTATTAATAAGGGGCTGAAAATAAAAAGCTAAATACTTTTTTTACTTTATATTATTAATAATTATCTTTACTAAGCTGGAGAAAGGTACTGTTTAAACAAATAATAATAGTTTAGAAGCTGTATTTTAAATAGTATTGTGAGACATGAGTTATTCATGACCAAATTTTTTGGAGGATGTAAAACATTATTATAGCTGAACTGCTATGTTCTATTTAATATAAAGTAGTTTGCTTCAAATTTAATTTCCTCATAAGTATGGAATAATATGGATTAGATTATTAAAATCTTTTGTATTATCAGAAGATAATATCTTTTCCTCCCATTGGCATTATCATAAAATTATAATTTCATAGTTTTTATGAACATACATAACTGGTATGTTCTGTAAAAGATAAAATAATTCTATAAAATTTTACACTAATGAATTTATCAAAATTTCAATTTATATTTTAAGCCACTTTTTATAGGACATAAATAAAAGTGAAAATATCCCTAATATTAGTCCTAACTCTAGTGATTTAAAATAGCTCTCCTTGAAGAAACTGTATGATATGCTTAAAGCTAGATAATGATTTATGCAAAGATGATAAAAATAATGTAAGAATGTGTTTCTTTTAATATACACAGTCAACAGTGTCTATAAATCATAAAAACAAGGCTATTTCACAGCTTTTCTAGAAATTGCAATAAAAAAACAATTTTCCAATTTTCTTTTGCTTTCATTCTCATCTAAATAAATGAAGCTGTGCTGTTCATTTTGGCAACTCTTGCTACCTTGAAACTCAAACCTCCATTATAAGCTTGTCATGTGTCACTTGCATTTGTACCAAATGCACTTTGACTCACTGATGTTAGCGATAATAATAGTACTGTTATTCCAACAGGGATTTCTGTTTGGGAAATCCATATACTTCAAAAGTAACCTAGTGCAGAGACTACCAGGCGCATTGGTGCTCATTTTGCTCTGGCAGCTCATCAATGAACAGAGTATTTTCTGCCCCAATATGAAGGATGCTAATGCTAGAATTTGAAAGCTCCCTTAATGTTCATATATAATTCAACCCATATCTTCTAATTTCTGAGGATTGTGCCTACTATAGCAAAATAAAAAAAAATCCTATTGAAATAAAAATGCATGTTATGAGTCAAAATAAATAACTTCATTTGGGCAAAAAAAATATGATTTCATCAAAATGCTATTAGAAGACCTAGAAAAAATGCTATCACAGATCATGGTACAATGAAAATTAAATTTATTTCCATTATGTACACATAATATCCTCTTCCTCAGAGCTAACCACCACGAACAGATTTTTATATCTTTTCAAAATGTTCTATGTATTTTCAAATGTGAGTGGGTATACATTTCTAAAGGAACATATTTAAAGCAAAAATAAGATTATACCTTAAAGAATCTTAAAATAGCATATTATTCATTTAAGTGACACCAATCAATATATTTCTAATGGATGAAATTTAAAACAGTATGGTTTTTAGCTAGTTTTTTTTTACAGTGCTGAGAATAATTTAAAATTATCTGAGATTTGTTTTAATATTTCACCAGATTCCAATAGGGATTTATTTTCAAATAAGATATCCTTAATATGAATAACAACAATAAGTAATGTTAATTGAGTGTTTTCTGTATGCCATACCCTCTTGTAAGTGATTTACATATATTAATTTCTTTAATTAGCTTATAATCTTAATAACTCATCTCACTTTATAGATAAAGAAAATAAGTCACAAAAGATGCTGCATATGTAAAATATTTAGACAGCATATAAATAACAAAGGCTGAGTTAGGCTCCAGGTAGTACAGCTCCAGAACTCACATTCTTGTGTATTTGCAATATTGGTTGTCAGCATTTAATAAGAACTACATTTATTCTATGAATCTGAAAATGCTATTTTCAAATACAACATATAGTTTTTAAGGAAAACTGATGTAATGTTTCATTTGATTTTTGCTTCTCTGTTCCAAACAGAAATGAGAGAAAAATCTCTTTTTGGCTCTATCATAATATAGTCTGTGTGAATGACTCCACAGTCTGTATTGCTGTCATTCCTAACTCTTTCCACTAGAACTGCCAGATAGTTCCTATAAGCTTGTCTTGACAGTCACACAGAGAATGCTGGGCTTATGTATCTGAGGTTATGACACCAAGTGTCCTGCCTGGTGTAGATCCATCTGAAAATTGACTTCCTGTCTCCCTTGGCATTGTGTACTTCAGCTGTGTGACACTGGGTTAGTTATTGGGCTCTTTTTTTCTGGCTTCCCTCTTACCCTGCTTGTCATTCCCATCAAAACAAAAAATCCTTTAGTGATATGTTAACTCTTCTGGGACCAGACCTTCCTTTAAGAGAGTAATGATGGTGTTACCAAAAAAAAAAAAAAGTCTTCAAAAATGTTGTGGAAGTATTGACCCATATTATCTTCTTCAATAACAGCATGCTGCTAACCTTGTCTCAGTGCAGCTGTGTATGACCAAAATACTTTCATAGACAGTTTTCATTTGTTCTGACAGAGCAATAGCTAAATGATTGAAAAACAAAATAAGTTTGAGAGTTCTGTAGGAAGACCTCAGCTTCTTTCTGAAATCACATCCAATTTTAATCAATATAAGTACATATTTAAAACTTGTTTCAAATTATGAGATTATTACATCTAATAAAGAATTATCTGACTAGTCTGAGACTAAAAAAATACAGAGCATAATAAGGGAAAATATAATTTTTTTTCTAAAAAAAATGTCTATCCGGGCGTGGTGGCTCATACTTGTAATCCCCGTGCTTGGGAGGTGGAGACAGGAGGATCCTGCAGGTTCGAAGCCAGCGCCATGCTGGCTTAAGAGATCCTGTTTGCAAATTTTAAAAAAAGTATAAAATAGGTCTGGGAGTGTAGCCCAGAGGTAGTAGGGTTTCCAGGAACCCCAGTTCCACCAAAAAAAAAAAAAAATCTAGATGTTTAGCCTCCTTCACCTGATTGGGAGAATTCTATATATTGTATTAGACATTTAGTTTTATCAAAGAAATAATATTTATTCCTTGATAATGATGATCTAAGAGACAGGTCTACATGGTGCCAATTTATATATTTTTTTCCAAGGATGAAGTTCAATGAGAGAGTGTTAACAAATTTGAACTGTTTATCAAATTGACTCTTCCTTTTCCTCCTCTTTCTCCCATCACCCTCCCTATTTACTCCTCTACCCCTTTCCTCCTCCTCTTATTTTTTCTACTTAAGATTGAACCCAGGATGTTCTGCCTCTGAGTTAGTTACACCCTCAGCCCTTTTTCTGAAACAGGAACACTAAGTTTCTGAGGCTGGTTTCAATATAAGATTCTCCTTTCTCAGCCTTTTAAATACTGGGATTAGAGGCATATATCATTATATCTGGGTAATCCTTTCTCTTCTTAAATAATTATACATGTTTATTTTATCTATTTATTTGTCATTTAACTGATTTATTTTGTCATAATGCTTTGTGGTCATTAGGATATTTATAAATATTCTGTTTCTCCTCTTTCATTGCCATGGCTGACAAATTGTGAAGAAACTTGATGAGTATCACTTACAGGTGTAGGATGGGGCCTCTGTTGACATGTTCCCTTTAGCAACCCTGCTAAATGAATACCCACTCTGCTGACCTGTATAGAACAGCAAGGGTCAGAGAATATACCTTTACTGTGTTGCCCCACATCCTTATCTATCAAGTCTTGCCTATCTCCATTTTAACACACATTACAGTTGACCCTCTGTGTTACAGATTCCCCATCCAATGGTTCAACAAATTGCAGATAAAGAAAACCACCCCCCATAACACTGCATCTGTACTAAACATGTACAGAAATTTTCTTGTCATTTTTCCCTAAAAAATGCAGTATCACAACTATTTACATAGCAATGAAATTATATTAAGTATAATAAGCAATCTAGAGATGCTTTAAAATTTATGGGAAGGATGTATAAAGATTACATGCAAATATTATGCCATTTTATATAAAGGACTTGAGCAACTGCAGAGATTGGTATTCACAGGGTCCTGGAAACAATCTCCCATGGATTACAGGGAATTTTTATCTTCTCTTTCAAAATGGTGTCTCTGAGGGTCCTTGTTTTAGTCTGTTTAGGCTTCGGTAACAAAATACCATAGACTTGGTGGTGTATCAACAATAGTAATTTATTTCTCAGAGTCCTGAAGTCTAAGAAGTCCAAGATCATAGCACAAGCAGATTCAGAGTTTGGTTGGGACCTGTTTCCTGAACAGCTGTTCTTTCCTTCAGTTGCACATGGTGGAAGCAGCAAGGGTTCTCTTTCAGATCTCATTCACAAGGAGAGTAACTAATCACCTCCCACAGTAGCAACTGTGAATACCATAACCTTTGGGGTTGGAATATCAGTCATAACTCTAGGTTCTGAAAAGTAATAAGCATCTTGCATATATTGATGCATCTGATACCTGGTCACATGACTGCTGGTGATGTGAACATGTATCAGTGTTTGAGAAGCTGCTTTGATCTCATGTTCTAGAAATAAGAGTTCTGCCCTACATGCATTTATAACATGGAGGAAATATTTCTTTTTCATTTCAACTGTCAATACTAACTCTATAAAATTAACATATTCTTTTGGGCACATTAATCCACAGATCCATAAAAAGTTTTATTGAATGTCACTTAAGAATAAGACTCAAAAGTAATATAACTATGAGGTCAAACATTTATTCAACAACAAAGCTTTAAATTAAGGTGAAATCAGGAAACAAATTTTACATCAATCATTTTCTTCACTGTAGCTTAAAGTGTTATGACATTTATTTTTCATGAACATGTACTCATTTTTTTTTTGGTACTGTGGATTGAACCAAGAGGAATTCTACCTTGAGCTATATCTCAGGCCCTATTGTATTATTTATTTTGAAACAGGGTTTCACTAAGTTGAAGAAGGCCTCACAATTTGTGGAGGCTGGCCACCAACCTGTGATTCTCCTGTCTCAGCCTCCCAAGTACTGAAATTATGAGCATGAACCACCATGCCTGGCTGATATAAACTCATTTTGTAAATTAATTTTGAGAAATTTTAAAATAAATATGTGGGAAATTTTTTTAACATGGTCTCTTAGAGTTGAACTTTTTTCTCCAGCCTTCTGCAGCCATTTTTTTCTCCATGGGAATACCCTAGAGATTCTGTTTTTACTATATTTTAAACAACTCAAATGCCAATGCAAGTCTGCATTCACTCTTAGCTCCATTCTCCTCTTCTTTTTCATTTTACAACCAAAACCTGGAATTAAAGTCGCTTATGATCTAACCAAGACCTTTGCTCTACTCAATCGGCACTATTTCACTGTCCTTCACCCTCCTGATAGCTTAAATCATGGTCTCTTATTTTACTTTCTTCTATATGTTATTCTTGCTCTATTTCACTCCCTCAGTGAATCAGAACTCTTGTTGAATTAACTTCTTATATACAAGGCTCATACCCATTCAAAATAACGCTGGGAAAATAAAGTGCAACTGTGCTAAGTTGTCTCACTTTGAATTCATGATTTTGAGTACTTCATTGAGAAATTTGTAAAAATCATTAGCAAACTTTTGCAAACCATTAACCAATGTTAGCACTTTCATACTACATCAAGAAATTTTCCAGCCAGGCATGGTGGCGCACGCTTGTAATCCCCGTGCTTGGGAGGCTGAGACAGGATGATCGCGCAGGTTTGAAGCCAGCCGCGCTGGCTTAAGAGACCCTGTTTCCAAATTTAAAAATATAAAATAGGTCTGGGAGTGTAGCCCGGAGGTAAAAGGGCTTCCAGGAACCCCAGTACCACGCACACAAAAAAGGAAATTTTCCTCTTCACTGTCCCATTCCCTCCAGTTAGGCCTCCTTATGTGCTCATCTATGGTTTTCCCTCATTTGTCTAGAGTTCCTTTTATCACACTTTTTCTCCCCAGCTTCCACATATTAGAGAAACCATCTGATTTATTATTTTTGTAACTCACTAATATCACTTAGCATAATGTTCTCCAATTTTATCCATTTTCCTGAAAATAATGTAATTCTTTATGGCTGAGTAAAATTTCTGTACATATCCCATAGTTTTGTAATCCACTCATCTGTTGATGGACATCAGAAAATTTAGTATAAATAAGTAACCTCAAATAATAATGTAATAATTAAAGGGAAAGAAGAAAATGGTGACTGTGGGACACAGTACATCTCAGCAGCTGTAACAAACAAAAATCAACTACTGAGAGGGCAGCTCCTTGTAAAACAAAGCAGCAAAAATATTTATAATGAAAACACAAAAAGAGAATCCTGGAAAAATATCTAAAACTCAGATCATGAGATCCACACCAAAGCACCCAAGCACATGACTGACCTGGCATGGTGGCTGGTACCTCTCGGGCCACCAGTCTGAACTGCAACTGCTGACTCCACACCCCTAAGAAATTCTAGCAAGTAAACCAAGGACTTGAAGTGCAGAAAGTGGCAGCAGAGCTCCATTATCTTAAGTACCAGTACCATGCTTCAAGGATGGAGAAAAGCAGTGCACTGTGCCCTCCAGAGACCAGGCCTACAGGATGTCAAGGTAATTGGGTTGCATTACTTGGAGATGACCACCAGGAGCAGCTGCAGGGACCCCGGGGTGCTAAGATCTGGTGGCCCACCCCTGAGGTGGTCAGGTTATAACTAACAGACACAGGAAAGAAACATATTGCCCAGGGCATAGTACCAGCACAGGGTCACAGGGGATTGCTCCAAGATTACACTGGACATCCTCCCCTGGTGTGGGTAGGGAGGTGCAGGACCAGGACTGGAAGCTGCAGAGCTGAGGCCCTGAAATCTCAGAACCCAGGCCCAGAAAGTGCAGAGCTGAATGCCTGAAAGTGCACAGCACAGAGCCAAAGATTGCAGAACTCAGAGCAGAAAGTGCGGAGCTCAGGACTGGAGAGCGCAATGCCTAGGGCTGGAGAGAGTGGAATCCAGGGTCAGAAGGTGCAGAGCCCAGAGCCAGAGAGTGCAGGAACAGAAAATGCAGAACCCCGTGCCTATGCAAACCTCATTTACAGTGACACCCACCACCCTAACACCTGAACACAAAGCTGTCAGAGGCAAGAGAGGGGTGCAAACACTCTTAAAGTGGATCCAAAAGTTGACAGTTACAGAGCAAGTGAGAGATATTGGAACATATTACAGAATCTACTGCAATGAACAGACATTTACAGAACCAGTATATGTAAATTAGTAGTACTTTTCTTTTGATTTTTTTTTTTTTGGTCTGATTTATTCTTAAAATTGTTAGTTTTGTTGCTTGTTGTTATATCTTGTTTGTTTGCTCCCTCTTCAATTTCTTTTACAAACTTCCTCCTTTTACCCTACCTTTGCTCCTCTCAAGACTTTTTTTTTACTGTATCTCCTTGTTTTATGCTCAAGCTGTTTCATATCTCCATATCTAAATACTCTAACTAAAATAATCTTAGTTTATCTCTCATTATCAATCAGACACTACCTTATTATACTTAAATTCTTACCCAAATTAATCATATCCTCTACCTTACTCCTGTACCCATCACCTTAGCTCCTCCCACCTCACTAACCCTCACCATTGGAAAAAAACACTACTTACTCATGCATGAACTTGACACCTCTAAATTCCTACTGCTAAGATTGTATCAGACAGGGTATCCACAGACTTATACATAAAAAGAAAGAAGATGCCAAGAAAACTGAAGCACAATCCCGAGAATTCTGAAAATATGAGAATGAGGAACTGTTAAGGAAATAAGTGAAATCACCACATAAATAGAACTGAGAAAAAACCACATAATCATATCAATAGATGCTAAAAAGCATTTGAGAAAATCCAACACCCATTTATGTTACAAACACTGCATAAAATTGGAATACAAGGAACGTATGTTAACATCTTTAAGGCAAAATACAATAAATGCCAAACCAATATCATATTAAATGGGGAAAATCTTCAAAAATATCCCCTAAAATCAGGAACAAGACAAGGATGACCACTATAACCACTCCTTTTCAATATAGTACTTGAAACTCTTGCCACAGCAATAAGACAAGAGAAGGATATCAAAGGAATTTAAATAGGAAAAGAGAAATTAAAAGTATTTTTGTTTGCAGATGACATGATCTTATATCTAGAAAACCCAAAAAACTCACCCAAAAGACTACTGGAGCTGATTAACCAATTCAGTAAAGCAGCAGGATACAAAATCAAACTAAAAAAATCAGTTGCTTTTCTATATGCCAACAATGAATACACAAAGAAATAAAACAATTCCATTAACAATAAATTTTTACCTCTCACCATGCACAGGAATCAACTTGAGATGAAGCAAAAGCCTGGAAATCAGACCAGAGACTATGAAGTTATTAGAGGAGGGCATAGGCTCAACACTCCAACATATAGGCACAGGTAGTAACTTCCTCAAGAAGAACTTCACAGCACCAGGAATTAAAACATATGCATACCTATGTTCATAGCAGCACAATTTGTAATAGCCAAAATATGGGACCAAACTAGGTCTCCATCAACAGATGAATGGATTTCAGAACTATGGGAAATACACACAATGGAATTCTAGTAAGCAATAAAGAACAAAATCATGTTATTTACAAGAAGATGGAAAGACTTGGAGAATATTAGGTTAAGTGAGATTAGCTAAGCACAGGAAGAGCAGGGACATATGTTTTCTCTATAATGCTGAAACTACAGAATATTAGGAATACCAGAGGGACTCAAGATAATGAAGAGGAAACCTCAGCAAAGCCAGAAAGAAGGGGTGGGGAGGAAGAAGACTGAGGTTATTTAGTGGAAAAGCTATATTTGAATATGTATATACATGTGGATATAACATAGTTAACCTGGACACTCGGTATTGGGAGGGAG
Organism: Muscardinus avellanarius; assembly: GCF_963383645.1. Classification (NCBI taxonomy): domain Eukaryota; kingdom Metazoa; phylum Chordata; class Mammalia; order Rodentia; family Gliridae; genus Muscardinus; species Muscardinus avellanarius. The sequence goes on from NC_137797.1 coordinate 39,864,763, forward strand.
GGAAAAGGGGAAGCCAGGGGTGGGGGGAAGGGCACCAAGTACCGTGTAAATATATGCCATTGTCAACATGATCTACATTATGATGTGCAGCTATAAGAAAAAAATTAAAACTCAAGATTACAGATAATCTTAGGCAAAAGAACTGATTAAATTGATCTCAAACTTTGTTAAAAAATTGTAATAGCCAGGTGTGGTGGTGCACACTTGTAATCCCAGCATTCAGGAGGCTGAGACTGGAGGATTGTGGTTTGCGGCTAGCCTCAGCTACTTAGTGAGGCCCTCCGAAACTTAGTGAGAACCTTCAAAATAAAGAATAAAATATAGGGCAGAGAGTGTAGCTTGGAGTTTGAATGCCCCTGGGTTCCATACCCAGACCCACACAAAAAATGATGTAATAAATATCATTATCTCCCCCAAACAATGCAAAGATTATGTCATTCTATACATATTCTTATAGTTTTTCATTTAGTTCCATTTTATATACTCAAATTAAATGTTATGATTATAGTTTTATATAGAATATTTAAATTATATGTGCATTCCGAATACTAGGTAATCACACTACTTCTCCCTGATTATTCTATGGAAATTACTTAAGTAAAAGATTATCAGTATTAGTTTTTTCTATCAGTTTGTTTGTTTGTTTGTTTGTTTGTTGGTGGTACTGGGTTGGAACGCAGAGGCTTTCTACCTCCGGGTATACTCCCAGCGCTATTTTATATATTTTTTTTATTTGGAAACAGGGTCTCACTAAGTTGCTGAGAGCCTCACTAAGTAGCTGAGGCTGGCTTCAAACCTGCATGATTCCCCTGTCTCAGCCTCCCAAGCACGGGGATTACAAGCGTGCAACACCACGCCCGGCTCTTTCTATCGGTTTTTTATGCGTCCCTAATATTACTTCTACGCACGCGTGTGTGTGTGTGTGTGTGTGTGACATTCTACTTTGAAGCTATATTTGTAGGCTTCTGTTTTTAAAATATACTTGTTTTGCCTAGTGATTGACTTTTAAATGAGAAGGAGGGAGGAGAAAATGAGGTGGAAATTGGGAACGGGCTAAATGAATGATATGTACATGTATGCTTCTATGAATATCTTGTACTCTATTAAAGATGTATGACTACATTGCACCAATAAAAGAAAATAAAAAATAATTGATTTAAAATGGAGTCTTACTAGGTTGCAGAGAATCTTAAGTTGCTGAGGCTGACCTCAGTCTCACAAGTACTGGGATTTCAGGCATTTGCCATCACACTCAGCTGTAAAAGTATATTTTACCTTTTCTATTATGTTACTTTAATATTGTAATATTAATATCAGGAGTAACCTTATATTTACTTAAGTCCTATAAAATGTTATATACTATGTGGGATACTAGGTGTATATAAGTGAACAAAACAAATGCAGTTATTCTCATCAGTTTTAAAATAACATTAAATTTGCTATTCCAAATTAATTACTTTTTTACAAAATATAATCTGTCCTGAATTTACCCATTCATTTGCATATTTTTACTTTCTATTTTTAAATTGTATGCAAGTTACTCATAAAATCATGTACATTCTAATTTCACATTATGAAACTAATTACTATCTTATAAAAGCTGGTAAACTTTGCATATTTACCTGGTAAAAGTTTCTTTTCAAAGATTATATTTGTCAAGACACAGTAAACATTTTATTCCAGTTTTTATTTCTGTCCTCATATGTCCTTTTTCTATGTGTTGCAATATATTCTGGATCCATCTGTAAATTTGTTCAAAACTTGTGTTAAATATGAAAAGGAAGTTGATCTTAAGAAGTACTATAAATGGTACAATTATTCTATACAGAGGAAATATCTCATTTAAGTCATATGCCTGCTCATTCTATATATAATTCGAAGATATCTTTGGTCAACTCAAAATAGGTTCCTGCTAAACCACAGACTGAAAGTAGAAATGATAAGAAAATACAAAGTGGACAGTTTCTGCATATGTTAATGGGGAGTTATTTTAAATTGTATTTATATATTTCCATACTATATTCTACATAATTTGATTTTATTTTTGAAACATTTAATTTTTCAAAATAGCACCATGCTTATACTAACCAGTGCTTCTAGATAATAGAAGTATATTTTTATCTCTAAGAACTTATCTAGGGGTCTAGGTTTGATTAGTTTATAGGTTATAATATTATAAATTATTTCTTATATATTTATATAAATGATGTTATATTGTTTAAGGTATTCATCACCTTTTAAAATTGTTTTTAGACTCAAGTTTATGAGTTATAAAATTTAGCTTAATAAAACTGGGCTCTAATTTATTTCATTTGTCTTTATATTTTGTGTATATTCAGACATAATGTATCTATGAATACACACACACACAATCTTCTAGTAAGTCTTTGTAGATTACCTGATTATAAGCATAATTAGATTTATTCAACAATCATATCAAGTTTTATTATAATCTTGCTTTTTTTTCCTAAAAGAAGTAGACTAGATAAGATTATAAAACTTTGAAAACTGGAATAAAATAGCTACACAAAGTTTTGTCTTTGAAAATAATCATCAGTGGTGGCTATGAATTTATGTTATGAAATAACAGTGTCAGTCAGGCTTAAATTATTTTAGAGCCAGGCTTGGTAATGCATGCTTGTAATCCAAGCATTTGGGTGGCTGAGACAGGAGAATCTTGGTTCACAGATGGCCTTAGCTACTTATTGAGGCCCTGTGCAACTCAGTGAGACCGTTTCAAAATAAATAATTAAAAGTAGTGCTGGGGGATATAGCTCAGAGGTAGAATGCTTCTGGGATCAATCCCCAGTACTGCAAAAAAAAAAGTACTTTTTTGCAATTGTTTTTAACAGCAAGATTTATTAGTGATTAAAGAGTTAGCATACTGTTATACTGTTAAACTATATACAATGGAAATTTAATTTAAATTATAGTTATAATTTTTTAAATTATTGGTGCCTTGTAGCCAAATATTTTAATGGGGTACAAGTTGGTGGAGGCATAAAATTTTGAATTTCAAAAAGCACTGTGAAATATTAGTCTGGTGACTTTGGGATATATATAAATGTGAACTAAGAAAACTTAAAACACCATAGAAAATAAGAAAGAAAGGAAAAAGGAAAGAAAAAATGAACAAAAATAAAGAAAAGAAGTTCCCTTAAGGTTCTACTAGTTTGTAATGTTTAAAAAGAATAGTTGGCTCCGCGGGAGCTGTGGGTGCAGCAGGAAGCATGCGGCGTGAACTGCGGCCATAGTAACCAGGGCAGGCGGACGGTACTTCCTGTGCGAGTCTAAGGAAGGGCCGAGGTGTCAGTAAGGCATGTGGTCTTCCAGGATCGGCCCGCCTGGCACCTTCACTGGCATTCAGTATGGTATTTCCTAATGTTTGCACAAATTTCCTTTTTGAAAAACCAATGGATACCGTAGCATAAGGAATGCTTTTATTTATCTATTGGAAAATTTGAAAAATGCCAAACAGTTTTATAAAAGGATAAATATTTCTAAATCTTAAAGCATTATTGCCAATTAGTAATTCAATATCACTTTTGGTTAAAACCTGGCCTACTTCAGAAATTCCGTGTAATAACTCAGTTTGAATTTCAGCCTGGATTGCAGAAGAGCTCTGTGTAACTTAATTAGGAAACTGCAGGCCAAGATGGACTCAGAAAAGTGCCGTGTGGTCACTTCTGTGAGCAGTGGTCACTTCCCCAAGCTTGGAGTTCAGGAAAACGTCAGATGGACGGCTCTCAGTGCAGTGGGCAGCTCTGCCTTGGAAAGGCGCCAGTAGACCCCTCAGTTGTGGACCTTGGCTGAAGATGTTCATTTATTTAATGAGCTAATGCTATCCAGTTAAGTCCTGAAGATCACAGTTTCATACTCCTATTAAACACTAAATTTTTGTTAATATAAATAAAAGAAAATACATCTCAGGGTTCTGGTGCCACAGGGGAGATTTCTAAATCACTGACACTGAAAGAATTTCGCTTTTCTCCTTTGATTGCCAAATGTTTGCTAGCACCAGTCAGTCGGAATCAGAGCTGGCAGTCTCCGTGGAGAGCGTGCTCAGGTAGGCCTCACCGTGTGGAGCAGCATGGAATGGTTTTTACGTACTCTGAAAACAGCGAACCTGAGAGGACACAGCACCTGTGTTACGCATGGTGGACGCTGTGTCTCCTACACGTAGGGGACGAGTCCCCAAGTGACCAGCCAAACCATCCCAGCACCTTTAAGTAGCAGCACCAATAGAGAATTCCGTTGAAACTAGTCTGGGACAGATATGAACTGTATTCGGATTTTATTAGACTAGCTAGTTTCTATTCAATATTTAAATTTTCACATAATGAAATACAGTGATGAACTGCAAAAATACATAAGTAAAAATCAGAAAATTATTAGTAGTCAAAGCTTTTATTATCGCTTTTATATACAAGCCTAGAAATGGTTTCTTTCCAACAGAAAACACAACCTGTGTCATGCTTAGGGCAGGTTGTTGGGCCTCTTTCTCTTCTGATAGTAGAACCGTCCAGGAAATCATTTCTTTCTGGAGAACCCCAGTCATGATAAACAGTCTTGAATCTCTAAATTTTATTGGTTGATTATTACCATCGCACTAATAGACAGTCTCCATTTTCCACAGAATAAAACTGTATGGACTGCAGGTCATTTTTTAGTTTGATTTCTATGCCCGGCATCTACAATTAGAAGAACAGAAGGGGTGGTTAGGGTGGTTCCGCTCCCTGGTGAACAGGATCTCTCCACATGGAATCGCGCAGCGTTATGGAGACGGTTTACTGCTGTCCCACTGTGGGGAACTGAGCTTGGCTTTGTATTTGGGGGGCAGCTTACTTTGGAACTTTCATAGGACAACAGAAATTCTGACACGGGAACTTTTAGAAGACGCGACAGCAGCCCCTTCACCTTCTGAACTGTCATGGAGCCTATCAAGGAAAAAGAAAAACACATCAGTTGTCCCAGAGGACAGCTGCCTGTAAACCCGGGTCCTGAGACAAAAGCGCCAGAGCCGGCGGCTGGCAGTGTCGGTCTAGCCAAGCAGAGAAGCAGGAGTGCGAGTCTCCACCTCTCCCTTCAGCCCCTGAGGCTGGGACCTGGAGCCAGAGTTTGACCCAAGTGCCCTTGACCATGAGTTTCACACTGTTTTAGTAGCGTTTCATATTCTTCCTTAATCTGATAAACCAGAAATAATATTCTCAGCACAGAGGAGGAGGTAGGAGTGGAATCTCTAGGTTTCATTTCAAGCCTTTGTGATGATTTCTTCATGAGTTATTGAGAGACCCTGGGGCGGGGCCCAGGGGCATCTCTGCCTCTCGGGCCTCAACATCTTCCCGGCTGGAGGGGAAGGTGTGCGCTGAGGTGGGCAGGGCCCCAGCGCTGCCTGCTCCACTGTCCCCTGCGCCCTGACCGCTAGTGACCGCCAGGCGCCAGTGAGGCCGGAGCGAGCGGATGCTTTGGTCTGTGCAGAACACGCTGGGAACTTCTGTCCAAAGATGGGTTGCGGTAAAGAGTAAATATTTTGATTATGAGAATTATAGTTTCTTTGAAGCTTTAGTGGTGGTACGGCAATAGTGTGGGGTTCCCACAAATATGATGTAGTCAGATATTTTTCTATCAAGAATCATTTTTGTAAAAGCCGTGTTTTTTTATGCAACTTGTGATAATAAACGTGATCTTTATTTTAGAATAAAAAAAAGAATAGTTGGAGGACACTTAGTGTACAGTGTCACACATGTAAATTATCTGACATTATACGTATTTCCCCCAAGTAGAATCCAGTCATCAGTTGTACTATATGTTGTTTTCCACCTTTCATACGTTGACATAAATTAGCTTTAGGCATTACCTATTGATTTCCTATCTAGAAAAAAAGTAAAATATTTCAAAGGGATCAGTTCAACAAACTAAAGATATTTTATGACAACTAGACAATATTAATCTGTTTAGAAAACTCAAACTTGCTGTGGCAGAGATTTCAATGTCAAATGTTTTTGTTGTGGGCTATGAGATAATAATGTATAGTAGTTACAATTTAACCATTTTACTTTTAAATTTAAATTTATAATTTATTCTATTTAAATTATACCAGCCATATTCTTCATGTTTTATTTTAATTTTTTTATTGGTGCATTGTAGTTTGGCTTAGTGATTGACTTTGATATTTTTGTGAATATATATCATATATATTAGGGAATTTCCCCCTTCCTCCTTCTAATTTCTCTCAGTTAGATTGCCTTATTTGCTCATCTTTAGTATCTCCTTCTTCATCTAGAGTTCCTCCTATGACCCATTTTTTTCTAGTTTCAGCATATGAAAAACATCTGATTTCTTACTTTTTATAACTGATTAATGTCACTTAGCATAAAGTTTTTAAGTTCCAATCATTTCCCTGTAAATGAAATAATTGGTTTTTTCTTTATGGCTTAGTAAAATACGACCTCTCAAATTGGACAGGGAAATAAAAATCTTCCATGACAAACAAAAGCTAAAAGATTTATGTCTTCCAAACCAGCACCTGAAAAAATCCTCAGAGATTAACTGCAAAGAAGAAATGTCATACACTCCAGAAACAGAGAAACAAGAACTCCCATTAAGCAAATAACTATGCAAAGAGAATCAAACACTACCTCAAACAGAAGTTAAAACTCAAGATATGCCGAGTGTGGTGGCGCACACTTGTAATCCCCATGCTTGGGAGGATGAGACAGGAGGATTGCGCAGGTTCAAAGCCAGCCTCAGCTACTTAGTGAGGCTCATAGCAACTTAGTGAGACCCTGTTTCTAAATAAAGTATAAAATAGGTCTGGGAGTATATCCTGGAGGTACAAAAGCCCATGGGTTCCACCCCCAGTACCACCAAAACAAAACAAAACAAAACAAACCTCAAGAATCATCTCTCAATAATTACACTGGACATAAATGTCCTCAACTCACCAATAAAAAGACAAATGGTGGCAAAATGGGTTATAAACCAGAATCCATGTATCTGCTGCCTGTAAGAAACAAACCTTACAAGTAAAGGTAGCAAGAAACTAAAAGTAAAGGGCTGGAGCAAGGTAACCCATGCCAATGGAACTCAAAGACAAGCAGGAGTAGCAACTGTGATTTCAGACAAGTTAGACTTCAAGCCCAAGCTTATATATTTATTCATTTTTATTTATTTAATTTTAATTTTTTATAAGTGGAACATATTGAAAGTGGTATACATTTAGATTGTGCTTCATGTCCTTCCTCCTCCATTTCCACCCTGCCAATAGAGAGTGTCCAGGTTAACCATATTATATTTATACTATTACACATATTCGTATGTAGCTCCTCCATTGAACACCCTCAGCTTTCTTCCTCTCCTATCTTTCCATTTAAGCTTTGCTGAGATTTCCCCTCCGTCATATGGAGTCCCTCTGGTATTACCACTACTTCCTAGCTTGAAGCCCAAGCTTATTTAGAAGAGATAAAGCAGGTCATGTTTTACTGGTAAAAGGAACAATCCAGCAAGAGGAAATAATGATAGTCAACATTTATGCCCAAACATAGGTGCAGCTACTTTCATAAAATCAACTCTTTCTCACATTAAGTCACACATAAATGCCAATACAATAATGCTGGGAGACTTCAACAACTTCTCACATTGCTAGACCAATCTAGAAAAAGGTTAGTAAAGATGCTTCAGACCAAAAGAACACCCTAAATCAAATGGACCTCTTAGATACATATAGAATATTTCACCCATTATAGCAGAGTTCACATTTTTCTCAGCTGCTCATGGAAGCTTCTCCGAAGTAGATCACATCCTGGGCTACAAAGTGAACACTAGCTAATTAAAATATATGACATACTCCCCTGTGTCTATTCAAAGCATAATGGAATAAAACTAGAAAACTATAAGAAGACCTTGGAAAACCAAATAAAACATGTGGAAACTCAACACAACACTACTGAATAGAGAATGGGTCATAGAAGAAGTAAGGGATGAAATCAAGAAATTCCTAAAAACAAAGGAAACTAGAGATACAATATATAAAAACCTCTGGGACACTTTGAAGACAGTATTAAGAAGAAAATTCATAGCACTGAGTGCCCACATAAGAAGAACAGAAAATCACCAAATAAATAACCTAATGACACACCTCAAAGCCCTTGAAAAACAGAAACAGTCCAACCCTAAAGCCAGTAGAAGATAGGAAGTTATTGAAATTTAATCATTTTAATTAAGCTGGGTATACTCAAATGTTAACACACGTTAACATTATAAACTTTACCAATTTCAAGTTTTGTGGCCATTAGTAGTTTTTCTAAGTTTTCTGAGCCTCTGTTTTTCACTATGTAGGATGGGATTGTAATGATACTAGACCAGAAGTTGATGTGAAGCCTAAATGAAATAGATGATATTGAGTACCAGCTATATGGAATTTAGTAAATATTAAGAATTAATATTCAGGAAATTAGATATTAATTTCTTCATTTAAAATAATTCTTTTCTAATTTGATATGATAAATCTTTGTTACTTTAGGCAATATCTATATAAAATGAAATAGAAATTTAATCAACAATTTCATTAAAGGGAAGATGATAATATTAACAGGGTTTATGAACAAAGTGTTAGGAACTGCTTATATATTAAAACTTAATATGTAAATTTTTCTCTCTTAGCTCTAAGGAGTCAACCTGATTCAAACCCATTTTAAAATCATTTAATTATGCCATAGATCTAAATTATACTAATTTGTGTTATTAGTTTCAAGCTTCCACATCTTTTTTTTTTATCAAAATTAAGTTTTTCATGTTTCCCTCACATTAAAGCTTTTACAATTTAAACACATAATGTATATAATTAACAAGTTAATTTAGTTAAAATGATATTTTTATTTGTATTTGGTGATAAATCAACTTCTCTTTTTCTAAAATATCTTCATTGCCTCTTTATAAATATTGTAAAAATAAATAAAATAAATGTTTTAAAGGTAATAACATTAACAGAAATATGGATCAAAACCATATATGATGGTGCACACCTATAATCCTAGTACTTGGGAGACTGTGACACGAGGATCACAGGTTCATGGCTGGCTCAGAAACTTTTAGCAAGGCATTCTACAACTTAGTGAGACCCTGTTTAAAAATAAAATAAAATAGGTCTGAGGGTATATCTCAGAAGCAAAATTCCCCTGGATTTAGTCCCTACTACAGAGAGAGAAATATGTATTCACTTTCTTCCAATAGAAGAACAAAAACAAATGAAAAGCCCCCAATTTTTTTTTTTTGCCATTAACAGATAGTCTCACAGCAGAAAATAAGCAGGTAATTGTTTTGTCAGTTTAAAGATCACACAAAGAATTATACTGTTTGTTTCAGTTCACTCTTGCATTGATGGACTAAGTTATTTGGGGGAAGATTTTGGTTTCAAAATATACTGTGAAAATTTTCCATCAAAATCAATACCTCTAAAGATAGATATGCATGATAAATGGAATTTTGTGCATTTAATGATTACCTCCACAGTTCTCTACTCTTTCATAATGTGAAGGACAAGAGTTATCATAAAATAAGCTTGTATCAGGATTTTCATTGCTTCTTCAAATTGTAGACTAATTTCTGTCTTTTGAATTTCACTGCCTGAAATAAAATTCTTGTTGATTGTAATACATCTTTCTGTGCTTCTCCTCATAATTGTTTGCCAGAGAATGTGATTTACAAGTTAAATGCTAATTAGTTTGAATAGGATGAAGCAATGACAATAATAAACTCAAGAATCAAATGCATAGTACATAATAAAATATTAATGATTTTAAGAAATAACATTGTGACTGGCAATACCTATTAAAATCCTTATAAGTAAAAATCATCTTATAGTTGTGGTCACTCAGAATTTAAATATTATTGAAAATTTGTTATCCAAACTATGACAACATTAATGTGTTTATTAATGATAAAGGAATGCATTACCAATATGCTACTGTTGGAAAAACAGCTTTACCAGTGGGAGCAAGGAAGAACTTGTGACCTCTTCTACCTGACTCTTCTGTCACTCCTAAATTTGGATTAGAATTCACTTAAATCCAGGGGGAATTGTACTGTTAACATACACAGTTAAAGAGTGAAGGATGTCAGGCATTAAATATACTGAAGAAAGCTATGCATAGCATCTACCCAGTGTCACTGTTGTTTATAACAGAAAATCCAAACCAAGCCACATCTAGATTTAAACTAGATTTGGACAACTTGGTTTAGAAAAATTTTCATTTAATCTAACATGTACCATGTAGTATTTCTATCATATTTCTCCAATAACTTTAGTATTTCTAGCACAACACTATGCTCATCTTCTATTTAATATTGTTTTTCAGACTGATTACTCCATTTTTCTATTTGAACTATCATTTGCCTTTCTTTTGTTACTTGGATAAACATTTTGCTTTCTAAGACATCTTTGACTTCTTGCTTCACTTTGGTCTCCTATGCTTTGGCCATACTGAAGTTCTCATTGTAATCATTTAGTGCCTCTTTTTTTTTCAGTATTGGGGATGGACCTCAGGGATATTCTACCTCTGAGCTATACCCCCACCCCTATTTTTATTTTTTATTTTGAAACAGTGTCTCACTGAGTTAAAAAGGGCCTAACTAAGTAGCTGAGGCTGTCTGTGAACCATGAGCCTCCTGTCTCAGCCTCCTAAATGCTAGTATTACAAGCATGTGCCACCATGGCTCACTCTACCTTGAGATTTTTTAAGATCAACACCTGCCCTTTAGGAATCACTAACTTTCCCAAATTCACATAGTCTGTGAGTCCTTCCTTTAAAATCAGCTATTTTTAAAATCTATTCCATTACCACTTTTCATATCATATTCCAATTTGCAGTAGGGGAACCTACTTGACTTTAAGGGCAAAGGAAAATTCTCATTTATTTCTGCATCAAACTCTATGATTGCCTAGTTGTCAAAAGATTTGTACTTATGTATATGTGTGCTCATAGAAATTCCTACATTGATAAATTAGCTGTATGGTAAAATTAAAATTTAATATGCACATTTCAAAGCATGATAAATTTGTACTATAATTTTCAGGTAGTAAAAATTTATTTCAACATGTGAAAATGTAGATGGAGGTAAAATAAATTAGAAATTTTTGAGAAAAATTCTTTTCTATTTTTATATTAACTAATATGATTCTCTATATAATAAATACATTCATCATTGTTTCCTATCCTTGACATAAGTGCTTTTCATATCCATGGTTATCTTGTTATTTTCTGCTTTTCTCTAGAGCTTTCATGTGATTTTCATTCAAGCAACAGAGTAACTGTCCTTGAAATTTGAATGAACAACTCAGATTGTGTAGCTGTCTACTTCTGAGAGGTTTCCTCTGAAACCCTGCACCCAAGTCTTCATTAAACCTCCAAAGACAAAAATGAAAATCACACTTGGTGTATTGTATGTGTTTAAATAGTGTGAAGTTAAGATAGTAATTTCAAAATTCAAGTTTAGAACACATATTATTATTTGTGTCACTATAAAGTCTATTCTGTTTACTATATTTAGAATATTGCTACTGTCTGTCATAATTCTGCTTTTTATTAGTATTTTCTTAGTGTTCCATCAAAATTTGTTTCAGAAAACAATTGGGGAGCATATAGTTAATATCTAATCTTTTTAATTTTTCTTGTGCACTGTAGTCATACATCTTAATAGAGTACAAGATTATAAAGGCATACATGCATATATCACTCATTTAGCCCTTTCCCAATTACCTCCACATTTCTTCACCCTTCCTTCCTTCTCATGTTATGTTTGTGAATGTATATCATGCATGTATGTTAGAGAATTTTTCTCTTTCCCCCTCCCATTTCCCTCAGGTAGATCAACTTACTTGCTCATCTGTAGTTTCTCCTTCTTCTTCTAGAGTTTCTCTTGTGACCCATTTTCTCTATAGATTCCACATATTAGGAAGAGCATCCGATTTCTTACTTTTTTGTGACTGACTAATCTCACTTGGCATAAAGTTTACATCTTAGATGGTTTCATAGTTTGGCAATTGTGAATTGTTTGGGGCATAAATGTTAACTATCATTATTTCTTCTTGCTGGATTGTTCCTTTTATCAGTAAAAATGATCTGCTCTTTCTCTTCTGATAAACTTGGGCTTGAAGTCTAACTTGTCTGATATCATAGTTGCTACTCCTGCTTGTTTTTGAGTTTCATTGGCATGGATTACCTTGCTCTAGCCCTTTAGCTTTAGTTTATTATTATCTTTACTTGGAAAGTTTGTTTCTTGCAGGTAGCAGACAAATGGATTCTGGATTTTTAAATCTATTTTGCCACCTTTAGCATGATTATCGATAGATAATTTTTAATTTCTAACATTTTGAGTTTTAACTTAAAATGTTAAGAAATAGTGTTTATTATTCTTCTGAAATAATGTTTGTTATTATTTGCTTAGTTGTTTGCTTGATGGAAATTCTTGTTTCTCTGGTTCTGGCATGTATTGTTTATTTCTTCTTTGCAGTTAATCTCTTTGAATATTTTCTCTAGTGCTGGTTTGGAAGGCATAAATTATTTTAGCTTCTGTTTATTCATTGGAGATTTTTATTTCTCTGTTGAATCTGAAAAATAGTTTTGCTTTGTAGAAAGTTTTGTGCTACAAGCTTTTTTTTTTGAGTTTGGAATATGCTACTCCAGGCCATTCTGTATGTTATGACTTTGAGAAGTCTGAAGTGATTCTAATTGGTTTGACTCTGAATGTCACTTGGTCTTTTGTTTTTGTTGCCTTTAAGTTTATCTCCTTGGCTTCTAAGTTGGTCAGTTTGACCATTATGTAGTGTGGTGAATGTTTTTGCTGATCTTGTTTAAAGAGGGTTATGTAAGTTTCTTGTATCTGTGTATCAAATCTTTTACTATGTTTAAAAATATTTCTGATATTACTTTTTTAAAAAAATATTGTTGATCACTTTATTTTCACCAAAATCTATTACCTCTTCTATACCTATTATTCTTAGGTTAGATCTTTTAAAATGGGCCCATATCTCTTCACTGTCCAATTCATACTGTCAGATTGTTTTTCTTTTTTTTTCTAAATTATGCTATGCATTCATTTTTGGAGTGATCATATACTAAGAGTGAGACTCTATTCTATATGTGGTCTAATCTATTGTTTATAGTTTGTATTAATAACTTCACTTCAATGATTGTATCCTTTGTTTCTTTCAGGCTCTCTCTAAATTCTCTTTAAAATCTCTGTATTATTTCTACTTTTAAATTTCTAATTTGTCCTTCTGGGAATCTTTACAATTCTGTGTTGTCAAATTACATTATTGTAGGGTTGTGTGAGTTCATTGCTTCCTTTTTATTTCTCCTTATTATTTTAGAAATTTGTATCTGTTGCTTTTGATAGATTTCTCTCAGTCTGTATGTGTCAGGGATTGTTGAGTGCTGCTCTGGGTCTCTAGAGGGCATGGTGACCTCGACTGCCACTGCTACAAGTCGTAGCTGGTGTTTGTGCAGGAGGACCAACTACTCTTTTAAATAAAGACAATTATGTATAGATAGGGAGTATTTTAAATTTTTCTCTCTTTATGGCTTTGATATTATTATCTGATCTCTTAAAACAGTATCTATGCTTTTGTTAAGCCAGAGTTTTTACTAAGAAATATTTGTACTTCTCATTGCTAAATTGTATTAATATTTTTCTGAACTTTTCAACTTCTTTGGTGTACTTAAAAGTTCTAAAGATTTTCTCATTTCTGGGTTAACTAGAGAGAGGGCTCAGGTTATGAATTTAGTCTTTGGTGTCTGATATAGTATGCATAACACTTCTTCCAATTATTATCTCTATGTTGCTTAAGATACTTAATCTTTTTAAGCCACAGAGGATCTGAAAATAATTTTAATGCCCATGTATAGAGTTGGGAAGATTAAATAAGATAATGCATAGTGTGAGTTTTCTAGAACATAATAAGCCTGCAATAAGTATTAGTTGTTATGATGATAATGATGATATTTTATATCATAACCTATAAAACCTAGCTTTGGCCTATGTTTTACAGTATAACAACTGCTGCTTGTGATAAGATCTATTTATTTTGAGGGTCTGGGGATGGAACCCAGAGGCATTCTATCTCTGAGCTACACCCCCTGCCCAGTTTTTTATTCTTTATTTTAAAACAGGGTCTCACTGAATTGCAGAAGGCCTCACTTAGTAGCTAAGGCTGTCTATGAACCGCAATTCTCTGCTATCAGCCTCCTGAATGCTGGGATTACAAGCATGCGCCATCACGCCCAGCTCAAGATCTATTCTTTAGCTTACCCAATAAGAGCCTTTTCCATGTTGCTAGTTTATGCTCTAGTGGATGGAGATACAGCAGTGTACAGCATAAAAAACACCCAGTCCCTGTGAAGCTTACATATGAGTTGCAGAAAAGAGAATACAAATATAAAAAAGTGTTATAAATAAATAAATAAAGTGTTATAAATAAATGTTATATATTAGGTGATTAGTACTATGGAGAAAACTAAAACAAATATGAAGTTTAGTGGAGTAATAGTGGATTAAATAGGGTGACCAGAGAAGCTCTTACTGCGTAACAAGCTGATATCCTACTAGCTTTTCCTCAAATCAGTGGAGGTTTTGAGTTTTTTGATAACCATTTCTTTTCTCAGTTTAGGATATATATATATATATATATATATATATATATATATATATGCTTACGTATTAGGAGGCAACCATGTAGGACAACTGATTTCTGTACCTTTTCTCATCCTCATAGTATAAAAACAACTGAGTACTCTTTAATAGGATCATCTCCCCTATAATGGTAGCTGAGACTCTGCAAGGAAGAAAAGAAAATTCAGCTCCAAATAAGTATTATATTGACCCTCCCTGCATGAAAGAGGCTTGATGTAGCTGATTTGTCACCTACTTCCTAAGAATAGCACCATATCTGGAGCTCAATCTTGGTCTCTATTGTTGGATTTGAACAATAAGAGGTATAAATAAATGAATTTGCCTTAGAATATAGGATTCATAATTTTGATGTCCACATGTAATCCTTTTTTATACCACTGTGACCATTCCAGTCTGGCTTGAACTTGATCACAGATGTATTACTTCCATATTGTGATTGATAAATTGTTGTTAGGATGTTTAATGTTGTCATGGCTTGGCAGGTTTATCTGGCCTGTAAACTAGGGACTAATATTATTATTAGGCCAAGCATAATTAATCCAAATAGTCCCTCTAAAAGTGGAGAGATGACCACTGGGTTGGGTCTCTGTTCCCAATGTGCACACTGTGAGTTGGAATATAGCAAGGGCTTCATGCATTACTTTCTCCCCATAGATTCTCACTTTAACAGGAGAATTATGAAGAAGCTTTGAGCTTTCTGGTATCAAAGTCAATTCAGAACATTTGTCTAATAGTCACCTAAAATTTTGAATATTTTCATTTTACTAGCATGCTTTAGTAAACAGGCATTTGTACATCCCTGGAGATACATTTTGTATAACTTTTCTCAGTGTGACCAGGTCATTATTTTTAGAGACCTGGCCTCTAGATCTGAAAATGACCTCAGGAGTAAGAAGTAGTGGTTCTTGTTGTGAAATCTCCTCTCACCCTCTCACTTCTCCATTTTGCTTTATTTGAGGGGATGGAAGGCTTTAACAGAAAACAAAACAAAACTTGTGTTGGCTGATTTTTATTTTACTTCTTGGGACATCATGGTTTATTAATCATCTTCACAATCTCCTGCAGGTCAAGCCTCCTTACCTGTGCCTCTGACCTTGACAGTTAAGGAAAATTGAGAGGAAGAGGTATAGCTTGCACTGCATTTGAAATAGTTTAGCAAAATTACCAGGTGTTCGGCAGCCAAAACTAGCTGTCAAAAGAGCAGTGTGTCTTTTAAGAATAAGCCTATTTCAAGATCCCTGTGTGATTAGTTGTTTGATATAGGCACCCAGTAAGAAGTGTGGCTTTGGTGAAAGTGTAGTGGTAAATTCAGAGAGCAGTAACAATGCCTGGTCGATTAAGGTCTCAAGAGGTGGAGATATATAAAGAGGTATCCTCATGGCTAACACATTGGGTAAATAAAAAATAATTCATTAGTCCAGGGAATAAGGAGGGGTGAGTTGAAAACTCAATTAACTATTGACAAGGCAGGTGATTCAAATGAACAAAGTAGGTAGCTTGGCTAGTGGAAACAAACACTGCTCAAATTTAAAGATAACTTGGCCTCTGTGTTGGACACACGAACAAACAAAAACACATTTTGGTTCTGTGAATAAATGATTGCACTTTGAAAAAGTCCTACTGTAGTATTGTAAAATCTGTTATTTTTTGTTATGAAGCTAGAAATGTATATATTTATGTGACATATGAACTTTACATAATGAAAACTGATTTTAAAATGTACTGGGATAACATAATGGACTGCATTAGAAATCGATTTGGGCCTAAAAAAAAAAATTTGTGCTTCTCCATGTAATTATCTCAGCAACAGATCCATTTTTTGAGTTTTACTGATACAATGTAATTATACATTGTAGTAATATTCAAAGTGATGTATTCATATATGCACAAACTAGAGCTTCTGTTCAGCAAAGGAATTAATCAAGAGCATATTAGAGCCCAGATAATTCACTCTGCACTTCCGAATTCAAGATATGATTACCTTTTTACCCTTTTTTTCTCTGTGCATCCCAGTACTTTAATTCTTGATATTGCTGCACAGGAAAGGCAATATCTCTATCTTTGTGCTGTGCTGAGGATATGACCATTGCAAGTGATGCCTCCAACAATCCCTGTTATTTGCCATCAGTGCACTTGCCAATATCCTCACCAGACCTATTGCCGTGGCTGCTTACCCATCACCACTTCAATTCTAAAACCATCGATGTCATTTTTAATCTTTCCTTTATACAAAACATGTTCTACACACAGGCCGCTATAAGTTGCCAACTCTCTTATTTTTCAGATTGACATATTCAGAAAAAAATTAAATTCCTGGGATTTTCTTCTTACCATAGGACCTCAGGGTCAATATTTTTCTAAAACCAGGCTGGGTTAAGAGCTGAGGTTTGCTGCATTTGTATAGAAGTTATTTTACCAAGTTTTCATCAGAATGTTAAAGGAGTCCTTAATCCACAAAATATAAAGTAAATTTTTTTTTCTGCTTCAGAACCTCATCTATGAGGGTAATGTGGTTGGGTAAAGCACCCTTAGGGCATTTTTCTGTGTTTTTTATTTCAAAGCCATGATTTTCCCATTTGCTAACAGAAACTTAAGGAAGTATAGATTTGCTCTCACATATATGTCACACCAGGATCATTTCTCCCTTAGAATTATTCCTGCTAAACAGATATGTTAGATCATTTCAGTTTTCTTTGCTGAAGTGTCAGTTCTAGTAAAGAACATTGAAAGATCAGTACCATTCACATACATTATTTCCAATCCCTGGAAGCTACAGTCTAACCTACTTATTTATTTATTCTATGTGCTAAAAGTAGTTTAAATAAGAAATATGAGATGTTATTATTGTAGCATGTGCAGATATTAAAGACTTATTCACCCATTTTCTTATAAAAAATGCCCCAAAGCTTTACCTTTACTGTAAGAATGTAATTGAGGATGTTGTTCAGTGTATTAAATGGTCTTTTATGAGGGTCTACAGAATAGATTTTGCTCCAGTCTCAAAACCAGAAAGAGTTATTGCTCCCCTTGAGAACCTACATGTTTTTATCTTACTACACCAAGATTTATATAACTGAATATAGGCCGTTTTCTGGAAAGCTTGGACCAAATATGTGAACTATTCACTACAGTTAATGGTATTTATTTTGATTAAACTCATTCTGGCTCCATTTTTTGTTTCCATTCTTATTTTCTTTGCCTTGTTTTTTTATATTTTTAAAATTTAGTCTTACCTTAATATATGACATGTCTTTCATAGTATGTCTTCTTAGAACTCTTCTGTAATAAAGCAATGTATAAATAAAATTTACATTAATGAAGTCAGTACTATTCCAACAATCAAGTTACAAGATTAAATTAAATGGATAAATTGGGACTTAAAAGTATTTTTGCTGTATTATAATTATATATAATTATGAGATTAGTTTTTACATTCATACATGCACATGACATAATTATTTTTCTCTTTAGATTCCACATGTGAAAAAAAAATACAGGCTAGGCATGGTGGCACATGCTTATAATCCCAGCATTGGGGAGGTGGAGAACAGAGGATCGCAGTTTGCAGAGAGCCTCAGCTACTTAGCAAGGCCCTTGGCAACTGAGACCCTGTTTAAAAACAAACAAACAAACAAACAAACAAACAAACAAACTGGAAATGGTGGTACATGCTTGTAATACCAGCATTTGGGAGGCTGAGACAGGAGGATCATGGTTTGCTGACAGCCTCAGCAACTTAGGCCCTCTGCAACTCAGTGAGACCCTGTTTCAAAATATAAAAAAAAAAAAGGGGAGGGCAGGGAGTGTAGCTTGGAGGTCAAATGCCCCTGGATTCCATTCCCAGACCTGAAAAATAAATAAATAAATAAATAAATAAATAAATAAATAAGTAAAAAAATAAAAAAAAATAGAGCTGGGGGTGTAGTTTGGAGGTACAATGCCCCTGGGTTCCACTTCCCATACCACAAACAAAAACAAAAACAAAAAACAAAAAAAATACAATGCTTTATTTTCTGAGTCTATTTGTAACACTCTCAAATTGTATCTATTTTTCTAAAAATTATATAATTTTTTATGACTGAATAAAACTATCATCTATTCAACCTATGTATATGTTAAACATAGAATATCCTTCTTAAGAGCTCATGTATTAATGTTCAGATATGACATAATTGAATTATAAGGCTTATAATATCATCATTGGATGAACTCGTTGTGATGGATTTACTAGTTGGTAACCTGTATGTTGGTTTGGCTGAAAGAGATGGGTAGCTGTATATGTGACCTTAGGGATTGTAATTGGTCCCTCCTCCCCTCACCTACTGTCTTGCTTCCAGTCTCTGTGATATAAGAGCAGAGGACTTGCTCTTCTCTTTCTGCCTCCCACTGCCATGTCCTGGTCTCAGCAAGACTGAGATCCAGCAAGACTTTTGAAAAACACATAGACTGATTTCATAATTTGGGTATTATTAATTGAATGGCTACAAACAGGTGTTTTTGTATTGCTCTAGTATGCTGAGTTTAACTTTTTAAAATAAAATACCAAGGGGTGATATAGATGGGCCATATGCTGGTTCTCTTCCTGCTTTTTAAAGGAAACTTCATATTGATGTCCATAGTGGTCATACTGATTTCCAGTCCCACCAATGGTATAAAGTGTTCTTACCTACCATTCTTGCCAGTATTCATTATTTTTATATTCTTAATTATTGTCATCCTAATTGGAGTTAGATGAAATCTCATTGCAGTGTTGATGGGCATTTCCCTGATTGTTAAAGTTGTCAAACATTTTTTCATGCATTTATTGGCCACTTGTATTCTTTTTCTTGAGAATTGTCCATTTCATTTGCCCACTTATTGGATGGGTTGTTTATTTTGATAATAAGTTTTTTGAGTTATTTATATGTTCTGGATAGTCATCCTTGGTCAGAAGAGTCAAAGGTTTTCTCCCATTCTGTAGGTTCTCTCTTCATGCTACTATTTCTTTTGCTGTGCAAAAACATTTTAATTTGATGCCATTCCCTTTATTTGTCAGCCAATATAAATGTGTTCACTACATTCTTTTTTAAAAAATTGTATTTCCTTCTAAATTTTTATTCATGCATTTTAATTACACATCACAATGAGATTCAAAGTGACACATTCAGAGATGCATACAAAATCTCTTGTTTTTTCTTCCATTCGCCACCTCTCTCTCCTATCATCCTCCTCACACATGCTAGCATATTGGTAGTGATGCCTTCATATACAAACACAGTATTCTGTCTCCTTTCTCAAGGCTCACTTTTGTTCTACCTCTTCTCCCTCCTTTCGCCACTGCTTTCCACTGCTCCACAGGCCTCTCTTCTAATTTTTATGAAGTCACTTTCCTTTTGAGTTGTTGCTTCAGCTTCTGCATATGAAAGAAAATAAATAGCTTTTGATTTTCTGAGTGGCTGATCTCATTTATTATGATGTTCCAGTTCCATCCATTTTTCTGCAAATGACATGATTTTGTTTTTCTTTGTGATGAGTAAAACTTCATTGTGTGTATCTACCACATTGGCTTTATCCATTCATCTTTTGATAGACACCAAGGTTGGTCCCATATGTTAGCTATTCCGAATTGAGCTGATATAAACATGGGTGTGTTTGTATTGCTATAGTATTCTAACTTTAATTTTTTAGAAAAAATACTGAGAAATAGTATAGCTAGGTAATGTGCTAGTTCTATTTTATTTTTACTTTTTTTTTTGGTGGTGGTACTGGGGGTGGAACCCAGGGGATTTTCTACCCCTGGGCTAAACTCCCAGACCTATTTTATATTTTATTTGGAAACAGGGTCTCACTAAGTTGCTGAGTCTCAGTAGCTGAGACTGGCTTTGAACTTGTGCAGTCCTCCTGTCTCAGCCTCCCAAGTGCTGGGATTACAAGCATGTGCCACCACACCTGGTTTATTTGTACTCTTTTAAAAATATACTTTTGCTGGGCGTGGTGGCGCACACTTGTAATCCCCACACTTGGGAGGCAGGGACAGGAGGACTGCGCAGATTTGAAGCCAGCCATGCTGGCTTAACAGACCTGTTTCCAAATTTTTAAAAAGTATAAAAATAGGTCTGGGAGTGTAGCCCAAAGGTAGAAGGGTTTCCCGGAACCCCAGTACCACAACACAAATAATAATAATAATAATAATAATAATAATAATAATAATACATAAAATATACTTTTATTCGTGTATTATAATTATACATCATAATTAGGTTCACAGTAATACAAACATACATGCAAATATCACATGGTGTATTTTTTATATCATCCTACTTTTCTCTCTTCCTTCTCTGTACATATTAGATTGATAATGGGACCTTAACATATATGAACAGAAGATTATTTGAACTGTTTCATTCCTTAATTCTTTTCTCCTTTCCAATTTCCCTTCCCCAATACCCTTTCACTATTCTACAGGTCTCTTTCCTCATTTATCTAAAGTCCCTTTTGTTTTCTATTTTCTCTCTAGCTTCCTTTCCTAGTATTTTGAGGAACATCAAACTGATCTTCATTTTGGTTGCACTAATTACAATCCCACCAATCGTGGATAAGCATTCCTAGTTCCCCACATTCTCACCAGCATTTGTTATTGTTTTCAATGATTGCCAATCTAACTAGAGTGAAGTGGAATGTCATTGTATACATTTGAATTTCTCTAATTGCTAATAATGTTGAAAAGTTTTCTGTATTTTAGATATTCATGTTTCTTCTATTTTTAAATTGATTCAGGAATTGTAGTCATACATCTTGATGAGGTATAGAGTGGTAGAAGAATATATGCACTCATCACTCATTTATCCATTCCCCAATTCACACCCTATTCCCTTCCCCTTTCCTCTTTGTGTTCAGCACAGTGATTGACTTTGATGAGTCTGTGCACGCACATCATGTGCATTAGAGTGTTTACCTCTTCTCCCTCCTCATCTTCCTCAGTTAGGTCATTTTTTTACTCATCTCTTTTGTCTGGAGTCTTTCCTATGTCCCATTTTCTGTCTAGCTTCTGCATATTAGGGTGAACATCTAACTTTTTACTTTTTGTGACTAACTAATCTCACTTAGCATAATGTTTTTCAGTTCTGTCCATTTTCCTGAAAATGACAATTTTGTTCTTTATAGTTGAGTAAAATTACCTTGTGTATATGTACAAATCAGAGTTTTATAATCCATTCATCTGTTGAATAGATATTTTGGCTGGTTCCATAGTTTGGCATTAGTGGATTTTGCAGCTATAATCATGAATATGCATGCATTAGTCTGGTTGTTTAGTTTGCATTTCTGGGTAAATACCCAGAGATGGCTGGGTGTGGTGGCGCACGCTCGTAATCTCAGTGCTTGGGAGGCTGAGACAGGATGATCACACAGGTTCGAAGCCAGCCTCAGATACTTAGTGAGGCTCTAAGCAACTTAGTAAGACTCTGTTTCTAAATAAAGTATAAAATAGGTCTGGGAGTATATCCCAGAGGTATAAAAGCCCTTGGGTTTCACCCCCAGTACCAACAAAAAATTAAATAAATAAATACCAGAAGTGTTATTGCTGGGTCTTGTGGTAGCTTTATTCCCATTCTTCTGAGGATCCTCCATACTGTTTTTCAAAGTGTTTGTGCTAATTTGCAATCCTACCATCAGTATGATAGAGTTCCTACTTCAAATCTTCACCAGCATTTGTTTGTGTTTTTAATGATTACCATTCTAATTGGGGGTAGGCAAAATATTAGGGTTGTTTTGATTTGCATCTCTCTAATTGCTAATGATGTTGAACATTTTTCATACATTTATTGACCATTTAAATTTCTTTTTTTTGTGAAGTGTCTATTTAGTTCACTTGCCCATTTTGATCAGGTTATTATTTTAGTGTCCATATTTCTTTTTTAAGGAGTGCCTATTCAAGCAGGGCGTGGTGGCGCATGCTTGTAATCCCCGCACTTGGGAGGCTGAGACAGGAGGATCATGCAGGTTCGAAGCCAGCCTCAGTTGGCCTAAGAGACCCTGTTTTCAAGTAAAATATAAAATAGGTCTGGGAGTGTAGCCCAGAGGTAGAAGGTCCTGGGTTCCATCCCCAGTACCACCAAAAAAAAAAAAAAGAAGTGTCTATTTAACTCAGTTTCTCACTTTTGTGTGAGAGGGAGAAAGAGAGAGAGAGAGAGAGAGAGAGAGAGAGGGAGGGAGGGAGGGAAGGAGAGAGAGAGAGAGAGAGAGAGAGAGAGAGAGAGAGAGAGAGAGAGAGAGAGAACACATACAGGAGAATATGGCTATTAGAGGAACAAGAAAGGAAAAGAGTAAAAAGAGAAACAGAAACAAAAACAAACAAAAAATAATCGCCCAAATCCTCTAACCCTCTAAATCAATAATAGAAAAGCAAAATAGCTAAATAACAATAAAAATGAGAAAATATATGTATATATATGCTCATGAATCAATCAGTAAATGTCACAAGAATGACAACAAATTCTTAACAATAAAAACATCTTCATTTAACATTCTTCCTTTTGTGATGCTTGCCAAGCTGCTAGCTGGAGTGGCTTGGCACCAAAACTGATTGAAATGGCTCTCCACTTCCCTACTCATTAATATAAGGTACAAAGGAATGGAAAATACCATTTATTGGAGTTTTGTCCAAACAGAATAGATCAATGCACTCCCAGGGTGGGACTGATGCATAGTTCTAAATGGAAAGTTCCAGTGCTAAGAATTAGCTCTGATTGGAAATTTAGACCCTGTTCTTCTCTTTGAACAGTGTTTTGTATTTTCATGGAAAATTTGGATTATTAAGGTATCTCTGCTAGTTTTGTAAGGCTCAAATTTATGAAACTGTAAGACAGTCTGTAAGATTTACTTTTTACCCTAATGTACATGATATATATTAATAAACATATCAAAGTCAATCACTAAGTCAAACATGAGAAGGAAGGAGGAGAAGGGCTAATGAGTGATATGTGGATGTATGCCTCTACCATCTTGTACCCCATTAAAATGTGTGTTTATAATGCACCAATAAAAATTGCATTTTAATTTTTCAAATCTTAATCGTCATTCTTGAAATTTTTGTGTACTTTCTACTAGAGTCTCTTAATTGAAAATTTTATGGATTTGCTTTCTGGATTTATTATCATTAGTTACAAAACCATCAATCCCTGAATCCTAAGATTGTTTAATGTTTTATGCAAATTAGAAAATGATGAGAATAAAATTGACTTTCAAACAGTATTATATAGGATTTTTCCTGTTTTACCATATGTTTGATGGTAAAACCACTTTAAGACTTAACATATTTTATTCAAGGTATATGAGAGATTCTAAAAAAATATGTGAGAATATAATATAAATTGAGTTCATTCTATATGCTGGTATGAGACTTAAAATGTTCCCCTAGACCTCATAGAGAAGAGGCAGCCATGTTGGAGGCAGAGCTTAGTTTCTGAGGAGGGTTTTCTTATCATTGTGGCCTTAGGGATTATATGTTGTCCTTCCTCCTCTTGATCTCTCTCCCTTTCTCTCTTAATCTTTTCTTTTGTGATGTCAGAGTAAAGCCCTTATGCTTTCTCTCTCTCTCTTCTCTCTCTTCTCTTCTCTCTCTTCTCTCTCTTCTCTCTCTTCTCTCTCTTCTCTCTCTCTCTCTCTCTCTCTCTCTCTCTCTCCCTCCCTCCCTCCCTCCCTCCCTCCCTTCCTCCCTCCCTCCCTCCCTTCCTCCCTCCCTCTAGCAGCTATGCCCTAAGTTCCAGAGATTTCACCTGGCCTAACAGACTCAACTGCTGAAATCTCCAAAATTACAAGCAAATTAATCTTTATTCCTATACATTGTGGTGGTCAGGTGTCTTGGATTATAGCAATGAGAATGCTAACTGAAATAGCATTCAATACTTTTCTCATTTAATTCTTACACAATCCTCTCTAGCAGTATTGCTTTTAGTTCTGTTTTACAAATAAGGAGACTAACACAAAGAGCTAAGAGATAGTTTGGGACAAAGGTTGAATTCTGTTAATATGATAAACAATGTTTATGGCTTTCAGAAGGGAAAAGAAAGCTTGCTTTGGTCATTCTCAGCAGAGGTTCTGGGAAAAGACTGCCCTACATCATGCTGTTTGCCTAGATCACTGTCTGAGCAGAATTTGTGGTCCTTTCTTCTAGGAGTGCTTCCTAAGATCTTCTTTTCTCCTACCTGAAATCCTTACCATATTATCTTTGGGTATGATATTCAATCCCCCTGTAAACATTTCTATTTTTTTTTTTTGCTTTTTAATTACAAAAATATTGGCATACTAAAATTTTTTGTGGAGTAAATATCTATTTATAAAAAACTTAAAGTCCCCCATAATATCTACATAGCAATAATTTTACCTTTTTCTCAAATGTTTCATAATATCTTCCTCTTATAATTAAAATTTTTGTCAATATATCCTTATGTGTTTTCTTGGGTCTTTTAAGAAATGGAGGCCCAGATGGGACTAGATATGCAAGAGATTTATTGATGGTAATTCCTGTTCTGGGACAAAGATGCAAGAACTAGAGGATTAGAAGAATCTTGAAAGTGTGATACCAACCTAGTCCTGGTTAAAGAGAGTGGTAAGGAAAAAGAACTGGATAAGGCAGTTCTGAAAGTTTCAGTGCAGTATTAGAACAGAAACTCAATACTCGGGACTTCTGTCAGTTATCTTTTGTGTGACTTATTATCAAGGTCATCTAGATTTTGCTTCTTTGTAGTTCATGTGGATCTTTTATTCCAATGAAAATATTAAAGAGAGAAGTTAGTGGTATGAACTATAGTTTGTGTTCCTGATATTGATCTACAGGTAATAACAAGTCTTCTTGCTCCTTCACCATTATCCTAAATTCCCCTCATCCCCAGATATCAACTTGGCATGTCTTGGCTGTATATGTGATTGTATTACTTAAAACTTTATTTCGAAGGGGGTATGAGCCCTTTATAAATTAAAGAAGGTATAACTGGACTTGTTACATACATTTGTTCACATTTATAAATCTGAAGTAATTTCAAAGCACCTAAGTGGATTTTCTGGCTTCTATCTTTTCCTGTTGAACCCACTCAATTCTACCCTGCCACAGTGATAACTTCTCTTCTTACCTGCTGGTTCTTGGACAAAAAAAATCTAAAGTTCCCTCATAACAGGCATAATATATAAACAAATGAGACCCATACTGTGTCCCCTGGCAAAAAAAAATGCCCTTTTTATAAACCAGAATGACCAACACTACATATTTCAGAATTGTTTTGGGAAAGAAAAAATATTATCTACTATGTCATGGGAGTGATAATAATGTGACGATAAAGTGATAATATGCCATTAATTCCTTTACTCCTTGATTTTGAGACCCATGTAAACTTCTATTTGGAACAAGGCATCATATAGAGATCTCTGATTTTGTTTTCATGCATATACAACATCATGAAAAAATGGAACCTCATCCTCCCTGAGTGTTGCCCTAAATCTAGAGATTTAGCTATACATTTAGAATAGATCATCCCATTGTTCTGTGAGGGTGGTAATTTCTGGATGATAAGTATGTATTTTGAGTAGTGAACCTTACAATAATAGTCCATTCTTATAACTTCTGCAAATGAAGTGGGTCTGCGAGTTGGGCATTTGTTGTAGCATTTATATGTCTGTGGATCTGAAATTCTGTGAAACTCAGGATAGTGGTGGTGATTGGGTCTCAGCAAGCAGGAGAGACAAACTCATAGTATGAATAGGTATCTGTCTGTATGAGGATGAAACACTGACCCCATCACAATGGAAAGGAGCCAATATCATTGGTTTTTCACCAAATGAACAGTTGGTCTCTTAAGAGATAGTGCCATGTTGGGATAGCTAAATACTTCTATAGATTGCATTACATGCCCTCAAAATTTATACATTGAAGTTCTAATCTTCAGTGTAACTGTGTTAGGAGGTAGGGTTTTAGGAAGAAAATTAAGGCCATATGAGGTCCTAAAGGTGGCGTTATAATATGATAGTACTGCTGTCCTTATAAGCAGAGGAAGAAATGGCCGAGTATGCGCTTGTCCATGTGAGGGTACAGTGAGAAGGTGCTGTTTGCAAGCCAATGAGAGAGGTCTCATCAGCAGCCCACCTGGTTACCTTGATCTTGAACTTCTAGTTTTCAGAATTTTGAGAACATAAGCCACTGTTTCTGAAGCTACAGTCTCTATGCTGTCACGGTAGCCCAACAACTAACACAATTGCTGACCAATGGAAATTCAGAGATGTGGTAGCTGAAAGTATATATCAATTATCTTTTCTACAGCTGAGGGTCTGCATGAGTAATATACTTCCAAGGCTGCCTTATTATCTTATTATTCGTTAGGCAGGCAATTTGGAAAGAATTGAAATTATTTTAAAATGTGAGAATAAACCATGCAGTTCTGGTAAAACACATTATTCAAATTCTTACTGAGTACTTAGATATTTAAATTAAGTGTTCTGGGGAAGAGATGATTAATATATCTTAGCCATTAGAGCTTTCAGTATAGTGTAAAAACATTGGTATGGTATCTCTGCATGAGAATATTTTTCACCTTAAGTTCCAAAAGTATTATTGAGTTTTCTAAAGATAAAAATAAATAGAGATTTTTATATGCTTTGGTCCATTCATTAAATCTTCAAACAAATATGCCTGATGTTTTTAAAATATCAAAATAAACACATAAAAATTATTTTTTACTGCTTTGGAGTTGTCAACTCCAAATCATATATTTTTTTTTGGTGGTGCTGGGGATTGAACCCAGGGGTATTCTACCTCAGAACTAAACCCCCAGGCCGATTTTTTATTCTTTAATTTGAAACAGGGTCTTACTAAGTTGCAGAGGGCCTCACTAAGTCACTGAGGCTGGCCTAGAACTCAGATCCTCCTGTCTCAGCCTCCCAAATTCTGGGATTACAAGCATGTGCCACCCCTCCTGTCTCAGCCTCCCAAATTCTGGGATTACAAGCATGTGCCACCTCACCTAGCTTCCAAATCATATTTTTATTGTGCATCTTCATTAGATAGTGGGGATAGGATAGTAAAGAGCACAGGTATGCATACCACCTCTAATGAAAGTCTAGAGTAATGAGCTTCTTGTCAGAGCTTCAATTAGCATGCCAAGATCAAAAATCTGTTACATCTTTGGATGAGGGTTTTGTGGCCTGTGAGTCAGCTTTAACTCCATTAACCTCATATGGTTAAGAAGCCTAGGATAAGCTGGGTGTGGTGGGACACACGTGTAATCCCACCCTGTGGACAGCCTCAGCTACTTAGTGAGGCCCTCCACAACTGAGTGAGACCCTGTTTCAAAATAAACAATAAAAAAATATGGCTGAGGGTGTAGCTCGGAGGTAGAATGGCCCTGGGTTTCATCCCGAGTATTGAGAAGGAGAAGGAGAAGGAGAAGGAGAAGGAGAAGGAGAAGGAGAAGCCACCTAGGATAATGAGAGGAAACACTGGGTAGAACAGTTTTCATTTTATTCTGCTGACACACATGGTACATGTCAATGACTTTTCTAATAGGGTAAGTGAGGATGGGCACTGTCATAGTGCTGTATAACAAGCTGGAGGTGAGAATATGGGGACAAACAGAAAACATGGTAAACATAGTAAACCCAGTTCAAGGCCTACTCAGCCATAAAGAAAAACACAATTAATGGTACTGGAAGACATTATGCTAGGTGAGAGTAGTCAGTCACAAAAAATAAGAAATCGAATGCTTTGCTAATATGCAAAAGCTAGGGAGAAATAGGTAATAGGAGGAACTCTAGATGAAGAAGGAGATCCCATAGAGGAGCAAATAAGGCAACCTAACTGAGGGAATGGGAGGGGGAAGAGGGAAACTCTGTAAAGCACATGATGTACTTGAACAAGCATATCAATCACTAAGCCAAGCATGGGAAGGAGGAATGGGGAAGGAATCGGGTGGGGATTGGGTAAGGGATAACTGGGTGATGGGTGCATGTATGTCTCCACTATCTTTTATCCCATTACAATGTATGACTGCAATACACCAATAAAAAAATAAAAAAGAAATAGGACGGGAATACATTTTTTGTCTTTTATTATTATTTCTATTAAGTGTTACAGAATAGACTATTTCAATAACATGTTCTTATGTAGGAAGATGTTTATGAAATAAATAATTCTAAGTGAAGAAATTCTTACCTTCAATACTTATCAAATAAATTTTAATTTTTAATGCATTACTTTTTTTTTTTTTTTGGTGGTACTGGGGGTGGAATCCAGGGGCTTTCTACCTCTGGGCTATACTCCCAAACCTATTTTGTATTTTATTTGGAAACAGGGTCTCACTAAGTTGCTGAGAGCCTAACTAAATACCTGAAGCTGGCTTCGAACTTGTATTATCCTCCTGTCTCTTTTCTACAAAAAGAAAAACACTGCTGTAGTGTGTGTGTGTGTGTGTGTGTGTGTGTGTGTGTGTGTGTGTGTCTATATATGCTATGTCAAGGATAACCCTTATATTTCTTTTTAATTTTTTTTATTGGTGCATTGTATTCCTATATCATAATGGGATAAGAAAAATAACTTGTGTAGACATACATGCATGCATCACCCAGTTAGCCCCTACCCAATCCCCACCCCATTCCCTCCCCATACCTCCTTTCTATGCTTGGCTTAGTAGTTGACATCAATATGTTTGTTTAAGTACATCATGTGTTTTAGAGAGTTTCCTTCTTCCCCTCTCCCATCCCCTCAGGTAGGTTGCATTATTTACTTTTCTATAGGATCTCCTTTTTCACCTCGAGTTCCTCCTATGACCCATTTCTCCTTAGCTTTCACATATTAGGGAAAGCATTCAATTTCTTATTTTTTGTGACTGATTAATCTTGCTTAGCGTAATGTCCTCCAGTTCCATCCATTTCCCTGAAAATGATGTAATTGTGGTTTTTTTTATGGCTGAGTAAAATTCCATTGTGTACATATCCCACAGTTTTGTAATCCATTCATCTTTTGATGGACATCTTGGCTGGTTCCATAGTTTGGTAATGGTGAATTATGCAGATATGAACATAGATTAGCATGCATTAGTTTGGTAGTTTGGTCTGCTTTGTTTTCAGTAGATACCCAGAAGTGGTATTGCTGGGTCAAATGGTAAATTTGTTTTCATTCTTCTGAGGATCCTCCATACTGTGGCCCTACCACCCTGAATGCGCCCTATCTCATCTGATCTCGGAAGCTTACATTTCTTGCTACCTTATTTAGTTCCTTTTTATTACACTACACACATGGTAATGTTTATGCTAAACTACTGCTGTATATTAAATTGCTTATCCTCATGTGGAAGTGTCTTTTCTTTCTCTAAATAGATTTAATATGGATATACTAAAGTTTATTCCCAAGACCTTTAGCTATATATGATAAAAATGTCCAAGTAAAAACATGAATTACTTTTATATAATCAAACTCAAGGACAGTATCACTGGAGCAATTCTACAGAGCTCTACAAAATTAAATGCATATAACTCTTTCTGCTCCTGTTGCGTGGGAACACATTGTATTTGAAAGTGTTTTCAAGAGTCATACTAGAACTAAAGCAAGCCAAAGATTTCACTTTATGACAGTTTACACTAAACACCTTTCAAAAAATGTACCTTGAGATATGGTGATAAATTTGTTTCTGAGCTGAAAAGATAAAGTCTAAGTCATAGTTAGTCATATTTGCTAAAATGCAAAAAATTGTCACATTGTGTCTCACATGATTTGGCTGCTAGACTAGATAGTTAATGTTGTGCATTTTATAAAGTTGTGACAACTTGCTTAGTAACCTGATGAGATATTTCAGTCTCCTTATTCCTTCTTATAATTTTTCTTCTATTTTAAATGTGATTCTAGCCAGGCATGGTGGTGCATACTTGTAATCCCCATGCTTGGGAGGCGGAGACAGGAAGATTACACGGGTTCTAAACCAGCCTCGCTGGCTTAAGAGACCTTGTTTCCATATAAATAAATAAATAAATAAATAAATAAATATATTATACATATATATTTTATACATATACACATTTTATACATATATATTTTATACATATATAGATAGATAGATAGATATAGATAGTCTGGGAGTGTAGCCTGGAGGTAGAAGGGTTCCATCCCTAGTACCACCAAAAAATAAAAAATAAAATAAAAAATAAATGTGATTCTAGTGGTAAAGGTATAGGAATAAAAAATAATATCTGCCATATTGTATTTCTTTCTGAAAGGAGAACTATGTATCTAGAAACAGTAAAAACAGGGGAATATTTAGTGCTTGGGAGTTCGTGAGTTGGGCAAGTCATACTGTTCAGAATTGTGTTGTTTTTCTCCTTTTGAATAATAAAAAAGTGTTCTTTCCTACTTATTGACTTTTTTGCCATAATCTAATCTTACTGTTTTATTATTAGTTACTAAACAGAACTTCAAGTGGTTCATATTTTGCAGGAAGTACTCTTATTAACTAGTATTAACATTACTAGTGTAAAAAGCAATGTGCATATGAACTTAACATAATTAGAGAATTACATAATTATGTAATTAAAGTTCTGGCTGTTTTTTTTTTAAATTTGAACAGGCAGTAATTCCTATATCAGAAATGCAGGAAGAATAAACCTTTCCTGCAACAAACATATTGCTTGAGTTTTATATTTAAGTTTTAGATCATAACTTATATTTGTTCTACATGATTATCTAAAATAGCAGTATAATTTTGAAGATGAAATGAACTCAAAACATCACTCTTGTGTTATAGTAATAAGCCGGATATTTTCTGGATATAGTGTCCTGCTATTTGAAATCACTTGAGATGGAATTAAACTTCCAATTTTACAACATGTAGAAACCTTAATTTTTTAAAAATATTTTTATTTATTTTATAATATAATTAATTGGTGAATTATAGTTTCACAGAATAATGTAAATCATGTTGACAGTGACATACATGCACACAGCATTTGGTTGGCTACTCCCTCCCCTGCCTATTTTCCCCTTTTCCAGTACAGAGTACTTAGATTGACCTTGGTATATTCATATATGTATACATAGTCAATGATAGTATTTTTATTAAGGAATCTCAGTCTTCCCCACTCCCTTTTCCTTTGACCACCTCCCTGACTCCACTGAGGTTTCTCTTCCAATGTCCGGAGTCACTCTGGTATCTCGATTACTCCTTTGCCTTGTGCATTTTAGAGAAAACATATGACTCCTCACTTTTTGTGACTGGATAAACTTAACATTCTTCAGGCCCTTCCATTTTCTTGTGAATGACATAATTTTGTTCTGTTTGATGAGTAGAATTCCATTGTGTGTATTTCCTATGATTTTGTAATTCATTAATCAGTTGATGGACATCTAGGTTGGTTCCATAATTTGGCTATTGTGAATTGTACTGCTATGAACATGGGTATGAATATATTACTATACTTCTCTGATTTTGAACCCTTTGAAAAGATACCCAGGAGTGGTATAGCCAGATCATATGGTGGATCCATTCCCAGCTTTCTGAGGAATCTCCATACTGGTCTCCATAGTGGCTGAGCTAGTTTGCAATCCCACCAACAGTAGAAGAGTTCCTGTTTTCCCACATTCTTGCCAATATTTATTGTTATATGACTTCTTAATGATTGCCATGATTATTGTGCTTAGATAGAATTTCAGTGTGGTTTTGATTTGCATCTTTCTGATTTCTAATGATGTTGAACATTTTTTTCATGTATCTATTGGCCATTTGTATCTCTTATTTGTAAAGTATCTATTCAGTTCAGCTGTCCATTTCTTGATTGGATTATTATTTTCAGTGTAAAGTCTTTTAAGTTCTTTGTATATTTTAGTTAGTAGACCTCTATCAGAGGAATAGCTAGCAAAGATATTCTCCCATTCTGTAGGCTTTCTTTTTAGACTTTTGATTGTTTATAAAAACCTCTTTTTGAAGTGTAATATGAATTTACTGAGGTTCCTGTGAATGTGACTCCTTTTTGTTTGTCTTATTTATCTTTTTGAACATGTTATTTTACCCCATTTAACTTTGAAGTTAAACATCCTATTCATAATTTTTTTCCAGGTCTGGGAATGGAACCCAGAGATATTTGACCTCCGAGCTATACCCCCTGCCCTATTTTTTATTTATTTTTTTGACACAAGGTCTCACTAAGTTGTGGAGGGCCTCACTAAGTAGATGAGGCTTTCTGCAAACCATGATCCTTCTGTCTCAGCCTCCAGACTGCTGGGATTACAAGCATGCGCCACCACGCCTGGCTCTATTAAAAAAATTTGAGGAAGGAAAATCCTACAAGAGACCTCTTATAACTGAGGTAGTTCCATGGGAAACTAACTGAAAAGGATATTTTGATAAGATGCTGGAGTTGGGAGGAGGTAGGCTCTATATTGAAGCAATAGAGATAAATAGAAGACAATTTATCTGGTCATGGTGGCAAATGCCTATAACCCTAGTACTTAGGAGGCTGAGACAAAACAATTGCAGGTTTAAGGACAGACTCAGCAACTTAGTGAGGCCCTTAGCAACTTGGCTAGACTCCATTTCAAAATAAAAAATAGAGCTGGTGATATAGCTTAGAGGTAGAATACCCTGGGTTTAATTCCCCGTACTATCCCTCTTTCTTCTTCTTCTTTTTTTTTTTTTTTTTGAGGGTCTGTGGATGGAACCCAGAGGCATTTGACCTCTGAGCTACACCCCCTGCCCAATTTTTTATTCTTTATTTTGAAACAGGGTCTCCCTGAGTTGCGAAGGGCCTCACTTAGTAGTTGAGGCTGTCTGCGAACTGCGATCCTCCAGTCTCAGCCTCCCAAATGCTGGGATTACAGAAGTGCGCCACCATGCCTGGCTTACTATCCCTCTTTCTAAATAAGAACATTTTGACTGAAATCTTCTCAAACATAATCCCATTATACTACATCTGTGGATCTTCTAACTTTCTGGCTATTTTTTATTTACCTCTATATACTTCCCTCTCAGGAGCTGAACAATAACCTGTCCTCCTCTGTAGGGAAGAGTTGAGTTCCAGTTCCTCCTATCTTGTTTTTCCTCTTATTTCTTAATGTCCACAGGGCTCAACCTTTACAGAAAGTAGTTTAGTAAGTTAATTACCCCAAGATTTTTCTTTTCTAAGTTTTTGTTTTATCTTGTCTGTGTAATTTTGGGGCAGAAACTATTCTTATAAAAAGAAGCAGAAATGGTTCCTATGAGATAGCTGAGTTTGGCATTTTCAAGGTGGGAACTTCTGCACGGGGTGTTTTTAAGTTGGTGGTAGGCTTAACTTCTCATAGAGTGATGGCTATACTCCTTACCACATTCACCTTATAATAGAACCATTTCTGCATAGGTAAGCAAAGCAAAAGCCTTTTCTTCTGGTTGCAAAGGATGACTTATAGCTCACTACTTTATTTATTTATTTATTTATTTATTTATTTATTTATTTATTTATTTATTTATTTTTTGGTGGTACTGGGGTTCCTGGAAGCCCTCCTTCCTCCGGGCTACACTCCCAGACCTATTTTATATTTTTGAAACAGGGTCTCTTACGCCAGCACGGCTGGCTTCAAACCTGCGCGATCCTCCTGTCTCTGCCTCCCAAGCGCGGGGATTACAAGCGTGCGCCACCACGCCCGGCTAGCTCACTACTTTATATAAAAAATGTGTGTTCTCCTTTGATTTAAGAAGGGACAAGTACATTCCTGGCCTTTGCAGTATTAGTGAAAACCTATAATTACTATGTAATAAATTACTAAATTTTTAGTTCTGGACCTTCACAATAGGAATGTACTTATTAAATAACAATTTCTAAGTTAGAATATATGCCATCAAGTCAGCTGATACTTTCTTGTCACATTTTTTCCAGAAATGTTGTCTGTAAAATGCCTTCTATTTAGAGTTCATTGACCCAGAACATCTGAATGACTTTCTATTCAAAAATAATACAAGAATAACAAGGAAGAGATCAAAAGTAGTTGGAAACATTCTGTTTGGCAAGCTAACATAGCCAGTGCCAGAGTGGAAAATTAATATTAGCCCAATTGTGATTGAAATTTTACTTAATATTTTATAGTCAGTATATTCACTTGCTTTGTATATACATGTACATATAATCACTTTTGACAGAAAACACTGAAAATATTTATTTTGTAAAAATATGGACTGAATTTCTGAAAATGTAAGACAACCATAGACTTTGCATGTTCATATTTTAAGCATGTCTCCACATTTAACAATTATTTTACCTCGTTGCTTAGCAGAAATCTGGTCATGCAATTCAATATCTATTTTTAAACTGCAAAGGTTTTTGTGAAAAAGAAATCAAATAAACTGATTTTTATTTTTCCAAGTAGAGAAAAAAATTCAGAGAAAGTCTTCTGTTTTACAGGAAGGCACTGCTATATTAAAATATGGGAAATAATATTTGGAGTAATTTATTTGTTGTGATCTTAATTCTAAGCCTTTTTATTTAAAACATTCAAAACAATAGTCTATTATTCTTCACTGTGTTTATTCATTTGCTGATTAATGTAACATTTAATATATGCTCCAAAAATTAAGTACATATGGAAACAAATCTTTTTAGGAAAACTCATGAAAATGTGATCCTTTGTTTTATATTATCTGAAGATGATTGAGGACTCAATAGTTAAAACTCCAAAACCTGTGTTATAAACACAATGCTTATGCACTTATTACAAATACTTTTGTGACATTCTGCCCAATATTAGAGTTTTGTACATATTTGAAGAACCACATTATTGTCTGCATTCCTTAAAAACAGATGCCCTTTTTTAAAAATTTCACCTTTGAGTTCCCTATGATCTATTAATATCTTGAATATGGTATACACTTCATAAACATATGTCAAGTTGAATATATTAAAAGTAGTAATAACAATACTAATATTTTGAGTAGTTATTTATGTGTTATGTATTTTACCAAGTATTCTATTTTTATGGTAAATATATTTATGGTTATTATATTACTCTTTCTATCAAGGACAGAGTAGAAGAAAATCTTTTTTTTTGTGTGTGTGGTACTGGGAATGGAACCCAGGGGGATTCTACCTCTGAGCTATACACCCCAGCCCTATTTTTTATTCTTTATTTTGAAACAGGGTGTCACTGAGTTGCAAAGGGCCTCACTAAGTAGCTGAGGCTGGCCGTGAACCTGATTCTCCTGTCTCAGCCTCCCAAATGCTGGGATTACATGTGTGTGCCACCAGGCCTGGCTAGAAGGAAATCTTAAATAAAAGAAAATGTAAGAGAAAACTGAAATAGGGGACAAAATACTTGCATCTTTGTTTCAGATTATAATATATAAAGTAAACTGGAATGCTAATGATTGTCGGTACTGATGGGCTTAACAATTGTATTTTACAAAAATATCTCTGGCACATCAGAAATAATTATATCTCACTGTAGTGGATGCCTGTTGACTTAGTTTGCAAAATGTCCATTCTCTCTTCTGGTTATAAAACTCTTTTCTCCATTGGGAAATCTCCTCACTGTCATTCTTAGCACATATGATCACACTGGTTCCCACTCTAGGGGTGGGAACATTATCCATGCCTGGTTTATGGCAGTGGTCTTCTCTCTGGCTATGGCAATCCTTTCAGGATTATACATTTAGTGGAAACAATTGGTAGCACTAGGTATTTTGCTGCAACTGGGGAAAGAGATGTGCTCTTCTTATTAGCATTGCTAGTTAGGCTTAAGTGTAGAATTCCTTGTGTTCATTATTTCTTTACTACTGTCTTCCTGAGAATGCATCTACTATAGAAGAAACAGTGAAGACAAACATAACAGAATAACTATGAAAGGCAATACCAACAGATGCTAAGACATTTGGGGGAAAGTGTGAGGAGAAAAAATGTTATTGACATAGCCATTGTTATTTATCAATTGCAAAGGGAAAATAACTTTACAGTAGAGAAAACTGGTAGAGGAACCTTATCCAAATGGTCAAGGTCAACATCACCAGATAGAAGACATATTATCATTGTTTTTTCTCATTATTATGTACTTACAGGGAAAAATAATTACTATTGCTATTACTATTGCTATCTTATCAGAAGTAGAAAATCTCAATTTAATCATGAAGAAACATTGGATAATCTTAAGATACATTAACAAAATGTCTGAACATAAAGTGTCCTGGCAACGGTAGATAAGGAAAGACTGTGGAATTGTCACAAATACTGAGAGTCTAAGAGGCAGATCAGTTAGTGTAAAAACTTCAACTAGATTTTGGAAACGAAAAGGTTTTTGGGTAAAAATATAAATGGTTAAATTTAAATAAAGTCAGTAGTTTAATTAGTAATATTGCCCCAATGTTTACTTCCTAAATTTGATCATTGCATTATGGCTATCTAAATTGTTAATGTCAGAGAAAAATGAGTAAAGGATATATGGGTAATATTTTCCCAATATTTCATAATCTTATGTTTTCATACTAAAAAAGTTAAAACAATCAAGAACTTAAGAAAATAGATTCTTGGCAATTCCATATGCTTCTTTCCAGATTTATTTGAATGAAAACTTACCACTGGGCCTTTTAGAAACATGAGTCAAAAGTTCTTTAATTATTTTAGTTAGGTTTCTCTTACTTCCAAGCAAAAGCTATAGAGCAAATATATATTTCTTTATTTTTTGCCAATAGTTCACTGTGGCCTGTTTAGAAAATGCCTCTTGACCAAAGATGTGTCCTACAAGAAAATTTCCCAGATCTTTTATACTCAAGACAATAACTGTATTCATTTTAATAATTTTGCATGGGTGGTTTTCTATAACATATTTTCACTTTACTGTCTCTTTTTAGAGTGTATGGAAGATGAGTTTTTGATATTTCAATGACGTTGACTCATCACTTTAAGCATAAATCATCTTGTGTAATATCATATGACAGCATCATGATTGACTGAGGTGTAGAAATACATGGTTTTACATTAATTGTCCTCTGATTGCTAGAATGTTTTATCTATTATAATTTTTATGACTTGTGTGGTTTTTACACTGAATTTTTAGCTCTTTATTTGTAACAGCTCTTCCCACCCCAGAGCTTGCTGATATATATATATATATATATATATATATATATATATATATATATATCTTATTAGAGAAGATACTATTATTGAAATTTAATTAAAATAAAAATCATACTCTCACATGATCAAAGTTCATAAATTTTGTGATATGTATTTTGGCCCAGATGTTTTTGTTGGGTTTGTTTCTTCATACTCCTAAGTATGGGCTAGGATCTGTTGGGGTGGATTTATGGAATGTATGCCCTTGGGAAATGTTAGTGTGATTCTATTAGAAACTAAAGTATATAGCATTTATTTATTTATTTATTTATTTATTTATTTATTTATTTATTTACAGGCAGTTGAAACCAGGTGCTCTATTACTAAGGTACATCTTCAGCCTTTTTAAATTTTAAGACATGGTCTCACTAAGTTTCCCAGGCTGACCTCAAGGTTGGGCTCCTCTGCCTCAGCCTCCCAGGTAGCTAAAATTACCTGCATGCATCATCATGGTTGGTTAATAATGTACATTTTAACCAATATCTTCAAGCATTGGCTTTCCTAATAAGTCATAAATATTTGTGTTCTCTATGGTATGTTTTCTCAAATGGCCTATGAAAAATGCACATCACATGATGACAGGGAGAACTAAGGGTAACACCCTTATACAGACTAAATGTTTATTGTGCTAAGAACTATGATTACTGTTTCCTGCTCATAGAACTTTTAATGACATCCATCTTCTGACAGGCCCTTTGTCCTTGCTGATATGAATATATAGACTTCTTTTGCTTAAATATATCAGATCCCTCAGCCTTAAATGCCTATCTCCTTTTACCTTGGTCTCCTTCAAAATTTCTCCCCTTGTACATGTACTAGAATTATAATTAATCTAAAACAATTACACTTTTTCTTCACTCCTTACGTGTATCTATTATTATCCATTTTTTCTTCCTTCAAATCATCAGCAGCTATACCCTGCTGTCATTTTCTTGGATTAGAATCAATTTTCTTTTCCTGCCAAGTGCATAGATCCTACAAAGTACTCCTGTTGCAGTAGTAATTTTGTTTTCTAATATAAATAAACAGCACAACTTAAGAGCCTTTACTATAAATAGCATGGGTTTTCTTAACGGTCTCCCACTGATTTTTCAACAGACTGATAATCTCTAATAATAGTCTTAATTCATAAATTGACATTTTAGCAGTCCTTTCTGGATTTTTTCCACCATTATGCTAATTAAATTTTCTCTTTGTATATAGAATACTAGCCCTTAATTGTTTGCTTGTTTCTTTTAGAACATTTATAGATAAATATATCTAATTTCAGAGAAAGGGTAGAAAAGGAATTAACAAGAATATTTAGAATTCCCCGTTATTTCATATTCTTGTAAACTATTTGTCTAGTAACCCTCTGAAAGGTCATAATTTGGAAGCTTGTGATCATGATCACAACTCATGATCACACATGATCACAAGTGACATATTTTGTCACTTGTGATCATGAGTTGGTAAGCAAATATGTTAACAACTAATTGTGCTCAGGGTACAAAAGGGAAAAGATGTAATAATATAATAGAGAAAACCCTGGAAAATAGTGAGACATGACTGTATGAGTTTAAATTGCCTTCATTTTTATACTTCATGAATCTAGAATGCTGTATTTCTTTAGGAATTCAAAATTTCATTGAGATATGTAATGAGAAGAATGTCACTGTTTGAAATTAAGAATTTTGGAGCACAGAAACCATGTCTTGTCCTCTCTACCATCCCAACTCCAACTGTAGTCTAAAACAGACTTCAGTGTTTCCCACAGAGACATGAATAACAGATGACCCTCCCATTCACAACACATAATACCGAGGGCTGCATGGTATTATGAGCTGTTCATGACCAAATGACATGTTGAACTTGTCTGTGCTATTAAAATACAATGATACTACTGAATAATTTCACTGGTTTATTTATTTAAACATACACTTTCAAATATAATGGATATGCAAGAAACTGCACATTTAGAGTATACAGTTTAATGTATTGGCATATGTTTATACTTGTGAGATTATAATCATAATCAGGTAATCAACATATTTATCAACTTTAGTCATTTCTTTTGCATGATACTTTGTAATTTCTCACATCTGCTTCTCCATGACCTTTCTACACAGCCAACTAGAAATCTTACTTCTATCAATACAGATTATTTTGAAATTTCTAGAACTTTAAACAAATTGGTTTGTAGGACAAAAAGATATTATGTGGGAGTTAGCTTTTTGCACTGCATAATTATTTTGATATTCACCCATCTTCTTATTGGTATAAATAGTTTGTTTCTTTTAAAAATATTTAGGTAGTTTTAGTTTCACAACAGTATTGAACTGAAAGTACAAAGATTTTCTGTATTTTTTTTTGTCTTCATATATGCATAGCTGTACCCATCATCAACACTCATCACAATGCATTCATTACAACTGAACTAACATTGACACATTGTGATCACCACCACTTCATAGTTAGGTTCACGCTTAGTGCTCTACATTATATGGATTGGGACAAATTTATAATGAAATGTATCCATCATTACAGTACTATACAGAGTAGATTTACTTTCCTAAATTTTTTTCTATTTAGTTCTATTTATCCTTCCATCACTATGATCTCTGACAGTCAACAAACTTTTTACTACATCCATAGCTTTTTCTTTTTAATATGTAATTTGGCTTAAATCATACAGCATGTGGCCTTTTTAGATTAGTTTCTTTCACTTGGTAACATACCTTGATGTTTATGTGGCTAGGTAACTCATTTCTTTTCATTGCTGACATAATATTCCATTGTCTAGATGTACTACAGTTTGTTTTTTTCATTTACCTCCTGAAGTTGGTTGCCTCTAGTTTGGCAGTTATGAATAAATTGTTAGAACTATTCCTCTGTTTGTTTTTGTGAAAATAAATCTTTAACTCCTTTGGATAAACAGCAATGAGTATAACTGCTGGATCATAAGTTAAAAGTATGTTTAGCTTTGTAGGGAAATCATCAATTTGTCTTCCAAAGTACTGTGCCATTTTTCATTCCCATCAACAACCAATGAGTTCCTGCTTCTCTACTTTCTTGCCCATTTAAATAGGTATCTAGGTATTTCATTATTTTAATTTGCATTTCTCTGATAATGATGTTGTAGAGTCTTTTTTTCTAATACTGGGGATTGATTCCTGGGCATTCTACTTCTTACCTACATCCTCAGACTTATTTTTTATTTTGAAATAGGGTCTCACTAAGTTGCTGAAACTGGACATGAACCTGCAATCCCCCTGTCTCAGGCTCCCAAGTACTAATTACAAGCATGTGCCATTATGCCTAGCTGAGGAGTATCTTTTCTATATCTTTATTTGCCACCTCTTTATTGGGGCATCCATTAAGGCTTTAGTTCTATTTCTTATTGTATGTTTTTTAATGTTAAGTTTTAGGAGTTCCTTATATGTTTTGCATAATAGTCTTTTTATTAGATATGACTTATGAACATATTTTTTCTAAACCATGATTTTTTTCAAGTATCTTAACAGTATCTTCTAAAGAGCAGAAATTTTTAATTTTAATGAAGTCCAGCTTATAATGGGCTTCGTTCTTTGGTGGGAGGATCTTTGTTGTTGTGTCTAAAAAGTCATCACCAAACCTAGTCATCTAGATTTTCTTCATTGTTATTATCATCTGCGAATTTGATAGTATCACAGTGTGTGTGTGTGTGTGTGTGTGTGTGTGTGTGTGTGTGTGTGGTATATGCGCATGTGCGTGTGTGTATGTTGCTGAGGATCAAATCCAGGGATATTATACCTTAAAGCTACACTCCAAGCTTTATTATTTTGAAACAGGGTCTCACCAAATTGCTAAGGGCCTTCCTATGTTGCTGAAGCTGGCTTTGAACCTGTGCTCCTCCTGTCCTAGCTTCCCAAATACAGGTAGTACAGGTATATGCCACCACTCCCAACTGATAATATTACTTTTTATATTTATTTCTGGAAATGATCTAGTCAATTTTGTGCTGGCTGGTATCTTCTGTGTACAGATTTACTTTTGCCTGTGTGTGTGTATATCATTTTTAAAAGAGACTTTATTTTCTTTATTGTATTGCTGACTATATTTATGTGAGTTTATTTTGGGGGCACTCCTTTCTATTTCATTTATCCATATGTCTATTCTTTCACCAGTATTACAATGTCTTAATCACTCTAGGTTTATAATAAGTCTTATAATCAGGTTGTGACAGTCTTCCACTACAATGTTATGTGAACGATCCTGAATCTTTGCCTCATGACATACAGTTTAGAATCAGTTTGTTGGTATCTAGGAGTGCATTGAATCTATAGGTCAAATGGGAAAGAACAAATATCTTGACAATACTAAGTCTTTATATGTATGAGCATGAAGTATTTCTTCATTTATTTAGTTCTTTGAATTCTTTGATCAGAGTTTTGTTGTTTCCTTCATGTAGATCTTATATATATTTGGTTAGCTTTATACCAATGTATTTTATTTCTAGGGGTGCTATTGTCAGTAATATTGTGGTTTTAGTTTAAAATTCTTCTTGTTCATCAGGATATAGGAAAGCAATAGACATTCGCATAGTCATCTTATGTCCTACAACCTTTCAAAAATAGTTAGTTATAAGAGGTATTTTTTTGTTGATTCCTTTTGATTTTCTGCAGAGTTAGTTGTCTTAGTCTATTCTCTGTGGCTAAATGAGAGTACCTGAAACTGAGTAATTTATAAAGGGAAGAAATCTTTGGTCATGGTTCTAGAGGCTGAGAATTTCAAGACTTGACAGCTATATGTGAGAAAGTCCTTCCATAGCTTCAATTTATGGTGGAAAGTGGTAGAGTAAGCTGCACGTGTGGAATAGAGAAATGAGGAGCAACATTGCGTCATATCAATCTCCAAGTTCTAGGTAATATAGTAAGACAAGAAAAGGAAATATACATATAGACATAAGAAGAAAAATATAAAATGCTCTTTATTAGCCGGGCGTGGTGGAGCATGCTTGTAATCCCAGTATTCGGGAGGCTGAGACCGGAGGATCGCGGTTCATGGACAGCCTCAGCTACTTAAGTGAGGCCCTCTGCAACTCAATGAGACCCAGTTTCAAAATAAAGAATAAAAAATAGGGCAGGGGATGTAGCTCAGAGGTCAAGGTCCCTGGGTTCAATCACCAGAACTGCAAAAAAAAAAAAAAAAAAAAAAAAAAAAAGAAAAAAGAAAAAAAAAACATAGTCTTTATACACAGAATGCATAAACATTGCATTCTCCCAAAAGTTTATGTGTTACATCATTAATACTTCAGTGTGGCAGTGTTTGGACATGGGACCTAGTGGAAAATATTTGTGTCATGGAAAAGAGCCCTCAAGAATCATTATTAGACAGTATTTCACAGTACTTAGTTACCTTATTTATAGATCACTTAAAATAGCTTAGAAAAAATGGTCAGTGGAAGTTGCAGGTTACATAAGCCTAATTTCCATAAATCAAATAAATGGGATTATGTACAAATTTCTATCTTTATAGTGCTATGGATTCACTACTGTATTTTTTTTTGTATTGGAATGTTAGATTTATATCTTTGTAGTGGAACTATGTTGTCAATTAGCCTTTTTTGTGGTACTAGGAATTGGACTCAAGGGCATTTTACCTCTAGCTACACTCCCAGCCCTATTTTTTATTTTGAAACAGTGCGACATTAAGTTGTGGATAGCCTCACTAAGTAGCTGAAGCTGACTGTTAACCTGAAGTCTCCTTGTCTCAGCCTCCCAACTACTTGGATTAAAAGGCTACAATTAGCCTTTTGATAAATTAAAATTGTGTATGTTTATATTCTACAATATGATGCTTATATATATGTATATATGGTAAAATTATCAAATCAAACTTATGTTAATATCTACCAATTCACAGTTTTATCATGAGATTATTTATGTTCTATCTCAGAAGTCATCAAATATGTAATATTCTATCATTAACAGTAACCACCATGAATTATGATAGATATCCAGGA
Source organism: Muscardinus avellanarius (assembly GCF_963383645.1). Classification (NCBI taxonomy): domain Eukaryota; kingdom Metazoa; phylum Chordata; class Mammalia; order Rodentia; family Gliridae; genus Muscardinus; species Muscardinus avellanarius. The sequence continues at coordinate 39,908,519 of NC_137797.1, forward strand.
CTTATTATTTAATTAAAACTTTGTTCACTTTGACAAACATTTCCCTATTACTTTTCAACATGCAGCCCCTTACAACCATTCTACTCTTTGCTTCTATGAATTCAAGTTTTTATATTCCACATATAAGAGAAATCATACAGTATTCATCCTTCTATGTCTGGCTTATTTCACTTAGCCTAATATCCTTCAAGTTTGTTTAATACATACATGATGTGTTTTCTTTATTCATTCATCCATTTTTGACTTCATATTTTGATTTTATGTCTTGTTATATTAATAGAATCATGTAGTATCTGCCTGTGACTGGTTTACTTCACTTAACATTGTGTTCTCTAGTTCTATCCAAGTTGTAGCATGGTGTTGGTAATACTAGATATCCAAATACAGATTAAAATGTTATCCTTATCTTGTATGATGCTCAATATTATTTCCAAGTAATTAAAGACTTAAACTTCAGAGTGGAAACTATTAAATCCCTAGAAGAAAACATATGGTAAAACTTTGTGACATTGGTCTTAGCAATGATTTATTGAATATGATACAGAAATTACAAATAATAAAAGAAAAAGTAATCATGTAGAAATGCATTGAACTAAAAACTACTGCAAGCAAGAAAAATATTCAATAAAATGAAATGAAAACCTGTGTAATTTGAAATATATTTGCAAAACACATGCCTGGTAAGACATTAATATGTAAGATGCATAAACAACTACAATTCAATATCAAAAACAAAACAACAATCAAATACATAAAAAACCAACCCTATTTAAGAATAGAAATAGTACTTTAATGAGCACTCCTTCAACAAAACCATCTAATAGTCAACAGGTATTATGAAAAATCTGCTCAAACTTCACTAAATATAAAGGAAATGCAAATCAAAATGATAATGAGATATAACTCATACCTATTAGGATTGCTATTAGTAAAAACAAAAAATAACAAGTATTGGTGCGTAGGTAGGGGAATTGGAACATGAACATATTGTTGGCATGGATGAAAAATGGAGTAACTTCCATAGAAGAGTATGGAATTTTCTCAAAAATAGAATGATGGTATTACTGCATGATATAGCAATCCCACTTCTGGGAATATATCCCATTGAGATACTTCCATTCTCACCATTCAGTGCAGCATTATTCACAATAACCTAAGATATAGAAACATACTAAATGCCCACTAATGGATATATGAAACAAAACAATGTGTTATATATGTAGAGTATTATTTACTCTAAAGAAAAAGAAAATTCTGTTACTTCCTTTTCATTTTAAAGGGCTCAAGAGGTCTATCCTACCTAAGATAATTTTTCTAATTTAAATTAGATCCGTTGATAAAGGATTTTAATTATGTCTACACAAATGTCTTTATAGTAGCATGACTTCTAGTGTTTGACTAATTCAAAGAAGGTGTATGTATACACTAAGGAATTATGGGGGAAAGAGAAACAACACTCTTCATACCACAAGTAATCTTTCTTAAGTAAGCTTTTAGATATTGAAGCAAGACATTATTTTTCAGCATTTTAATTGTTTTTCTCAGCCAAATCCACAGGCAAAGGCTTAGGTTCTTTTCAACAGAGAGAGCTGAGGTCCAGATGGTACCAAAGAATCCAAGTGATTAAAATAGTTTATCCTAGGTACACAGTGCTAGATAGGCTGCTGCCGGGTCAACAGTCACCTTCTGCCAACATCTCAAATTATATCTGGAGTTTCTAATTAAAACATCCTGAATAAATCTTTAGGTATCTTTCATTCAGCATGTCATTTGATTCACAGAGGGGTAAATATTATTGAAGACAAATAAAAAGAAAGGATTCTCTTATTATACAAATAGTGACATCTTCCTATGGTTTTCATATTAGAAAAGACAATGGTGTTATTTTAAGGCCTGAGGAATAGACGTTGGTAGCTCTGATACAAACAAAATGCAAAGTAGGCAGAAGCTTAAAAGAATGGAGGAAAGAGACACCCAAAGATATCCTTCTTAGGAACATAGACCTAGTTGGGAAGCCTATGCCCATGTAGATTCAATCGTGTGTGTGTGTGTGTGTGTGTGTGTGTGTGTGTGTGTGTGTGTGTGTATGTGGTACTGGGAATGGAACCCAGGGGCTTTTCTACCTCTGGTCTTTCCTCCCAGACCTATTTTATATTTTATTTGGAAAGAGGGTCTCACTAAGTTGCTGAGAGCCTCACTAATTAGCCAAGGCTGGCTTTGAACCTGTGATATTCCTGTCTCAGCCTCACAATCGCTGGGATTACTTTTAAGAAATAATTGGAAGCCAGGCGTGGTGGCGCACACTTGTAATCCCAGCATTCAGGAGGCTGAGACCAGAGACCAGAGGATTGTGGTTCGCAGACAGCCTCAGCTACTTAGTGAAGCCCTTTGCAACTCAGTGAGACCAAGTTTCAAAATAAAGAATAAAAATAGGGCAGGGGCTGTAGTTCGGAGGTTGAATGCCCCTGGGTTCCATCCCCAGACCGCCCCCTCTCAAAAGACATAATTGGAGAAAGAGATGGGGGTAAGCCTGAGCTCCTCTCAAATCTCACACACAACAGCACTTGTCTGAAGCTTAAAGCAAATGGGCTCAAACATGACTTCTGAGTACACACTGACAGAACAGTAAGCTACTCTGACTGAGAGTGGCTCCTAAGAAACTGCGTTTTTAGAGACTATCACAATCATCCCCATCAATCTGAAAGACCATGGTTTTGCATAAAACTACACTCTCTGCTCAGTGTTCAGAGAGAGCCTCTAAGTTACTGCCCCTTGCTGAACTAGGTGGGCAGAATGTAAAATCCCTGAGAGGTGACAGCAGTCTCCAAACTACATACATATCAAATGAAAAAAGGGTAAAAATTTAACTATCTAAGGAGACTTAAAGAACAATCAAGGGAAGGGGGATTTAATAATAACACAGGTTTCCCACAGAGAGAAAAATAAACCTCAAAGATTTCCTTCATCCAAGTATTAAATAAATCAGTAAATTACAAATAAGCAATAACAACCCCATATATATAATCTGTATCCAGAATTCGTACACTATATTATTGAAAGTGTTCATATAAAAAAAGGACATTATTATTTTTACCAAGAAACAGGAGTATGTGACTCATACAAAAGTAAAAAAAAAAAAATTGGCAATAAAATCTATCTTAAAATGGCTTAGATGGTAAACTTAACAGATGCCAAAGCAGCTATTTTAAATATTTTCAAAGAACTAAAGGAAATTATGTTTAAGTAATTTTATAAAGGTAATGACAATATATTATGAAAGATCTAATACCAATAAAAAGATATAAATTATTAAAAGGAACAGAATTAAAATTTATAGTTGAAAAACAAAATAGCTTAGATCAAAGAAAAATGGCAGACTAGTATCATCAATGCATGCTGGCTTCTCCCTTAGACTGAATTACATCCACAGTTGTGCCACTGCACCATGAGGTGGGGAGTGTTTGGAAAGCATTGGAGCCCAACTCAGAAAGTTAGAACCAGATGGAACCTAGAAATATTGTTTCTTTTTTTTAGGATAATAAGAAAGTTAGAAAAAGAAATAGACTCCACCAGGTCTTGGCATGTGGCTACTCAGTGAAAGATAGAAAATTTTTCTATAAGAGCTGAAATAAGGAATCTGGAGGATTTTAAGAAAGACTGAGTCTATCAGGCAAATACAGTCTGAGCAGAAAGGAGACTTAGATCTACGTAGAAAGATGTGTGATGTGTGATGAGAGATTGCTTGTACTTCCTAGGAGATTCCATGAGCATTGAAAGGGAAGTCATCCTAAAAGAAATGTCATTGTCCAGGCTTTTTTTGTGGGAGATAAAAAAATCCCTGTGTTCAAGAAGGCAAACAATAATAAATGCTGGGGAGGATGTAGAGAAATACCTCTGAAACTGATAATCTAAGATTTGTGACAAGGTCTCAGAGGAGTTGAACTTGGATGTGGAATGGGCCGGATAATGGGAGTGCCAAGACTGGGTCTGGGGAGAATATATTGTCTGAAGCACTGTACTCTGCCACAGACTGCACAGTATAAACCACCTACCTTATGCTAAAAGACATTGGAGCAGTCACTGCCACACTTGGATGCCCCACCCTACATGGACACATTGACTCAGGCTCTTCTAATTTCTTCTGTCTCTCTGCTCCTCCTTTTATATTTTTCCCATTACTATATATATATATATATATATATATATATATATATGTAATTATACTTATACTCTGATTTATGTTTATATTTTCTCAATATTACTATTATTTCTCACATTAGTGGAATTAGATATTTAACTACATTTTAATTATATTTAATATATAATTTGCTCCTAAAATACTGCTGTTACTGGTAGTTATTTTCTCCTCTCAAAGTAGTGTAAGTGGTTGAGCATATCACTTATGTGCTGAATGTGTACTTTGACCTGAGTTTATCCAATGGTCTTGGGCACATTGTAAAAAATAACTGTTCACTGAAAATACCTTTATAATTTATAATTATAAAATATCAAAAATGAAATCAAAGAAGACCTTAGATGAGAAAAGACCTTTCCTATTCTTGGACAGGCAGAATAAATATCATCCAAATGGTCATTTTTCCAAAAGTCATCTACAGATTCATTGCAATACCCATTAAATTACCAAGGATATTTGTCACAGACATAGAAAAATCAATCTTTTAATTAATTTGGAATAACAAAATACCCAGAATTGCCAAGTAGTTCTCAGCAAGAAGAACCATGCAGAAGGCATCACAATATTTGACTTCAAACTATACTACAAAGTCATAGTAATAAAACAGCATGACATTGACACAAAGAAACATAGACCAAAGGAGCAGGAAAAAAAAAGATTCAAAAACAAAACACCACATGTATAGCCAATTGATTTTTGACAAAAGGGCCAAAAACATACACTGGAAAAAAAAAAGATAGCCTCATCAACAAACAGTATTGGCAAAACTGAGTAACCATATCCAGAAAAATTAAAATTTACCCAACTTTCTCACCTTGCAAAATGGCAATTAAATTTGGATCAAAGACTTAGAAATCAGACCAGAGATCTGGCAACTTCTTGAAGAGGGTATAAGTCCAACATTTCAACACAAAGGTACAGGTAAAAATTTTCTCAGTAAGACCCCAAAGACAAGAAATTAAATAGAAGATCGATACATTGGATAGCATTAAACTGAAGAGCTTCTGTGCAGGGAAAAAAAAAAAAACTCAACAGAGAGCCTACAGAATGGGAAAACAGTTTTGCCAACTATTCCTTTTATAGAGAACTAGTATCTAGAATATAAGGAGAACTCAAACTCACCAGTAAAAAAACAAATAACCCAATCATAAAATAGTCAAGTGAACTAAATAGACACTTCACAAAAGAAAATGATTCAAATAGCCAATAAATGTGTGAAAAGTGTTGAATAATATTAGCAATCAGAAATGCAAATCAAAACTACCCTGATATTTTACCTAATGCCAATTAAAATGGCAATCATTAAATACACAAACAACTAATGATGGAGAGTTGTGAAGAAGTGGGAACTCTAATATATTGTTGGTGGGATTGCAAATTAGTGCCACCACTTTGGAAAACAGTGTGTAGGATCCTCAGAAGAATGGGAATAAACTTACCATATGATATAGCAATACCACTTCTGGGATTCTACCCCAAACAATAAAAACCAAACTACCAAACTAATGTATGTATATGTGTGTTTATAATCTCACAATTTACAATTGCCAAACTATAGAGCCAACCAATATGTCCATCAAAAGATGAATGGATTACAAACTATAAGATATGTACACCATGAAATTTTACTCAGCCATAAATAAAGGACAAAATTATGACATTTGTAAGAAAATGCATGGAACTGGAAAAATTATGCTAATTGAGATGAATTATACACAAAAATTAAGAAATCAGATAACTTTCTTGAATATGTGGAAGCTAGAGAGAAAATGGGCCTTAGGAGAAACTCTAGAAAAAAAAAGGAGAAGCCATAGATTAGTAGAGAAGGTAAGATAACTGAGAAAGATGGAAGAGGCAGAGGGAAATCCCTAATGCACATGAAGTACCTTCACAAACATATCAAAGTTAATCACTAATCCAAACTTGAGAAGGAGTAAGGGGGGAGAAAATGAGGTGGGAATTGAATAATGACTCAGTGAATGTTTGTGCATTTATGCCTATATCTTGTACCTCTTTAAGATCTATGATTATAAAGCACCAATTATATATATATATATATTATATATTATATATATAGTGTTTATACATGTATAAAAACTACTGAAGGTTATAAAACCAAGGAGAAAATAATAAAATAATATCTCAAAACTCTTTTTTTTTAAATTTATTTTTTAAATTGGTGCATTGTAGTCATATATCAATAACATTGGAGTACAAGACTTGAGAGGATATACAAGCACACATCATCCGATTAGCCCTCCTCCAGCCCCCATCCCATTCCCTCCCCCTCCCTCCATCCCATGCTTCTTTGGTGATATACTTTGATACATTTGTTTATGTACCTCCTGCGTTTTAAAGAGGCTCCATCCTCCAGTATTGCATACCCTCTGATTGGTCACGTTAGTTGCTTCACTATAGGGCCCTTTCTATAGCTCAACCTCTTCCTGTTGCCCTTTTCCTCCTAGTTATTGCTGATTAAGAGAAGCGTTTGATTTATATTTTCTGCGGTATTTCTCTGTGCATGCTGCGTTGCAAGTACCGATCCCACTCTTGATAGTCCCAGTAGCGGCCTGGCTACTCAGTGGACTGATCCATACCTCGCTGGCTCAAGCTGCGGCCTTGCCTCATGGGAGGCCCCAGTTCTGGTCTCGCTGGCCCCTGCACCGGTCTAACCCCTAATCTGCCTTTGGTCCCGGCCTAGGAGGCTGCAGGAGTGAACTTGCCTCACGCCAGGCTCCGATGCTGGCCATTGGCCCCTGCACCGGCCTAACCCCTTGGCAGGACTCCAATCCCGTCCTTGGAGGCCCCAGCACCAGCCTAGCCTCACGGCAGGCTCCAATGCCAGCCTCATTGGCCCCAGCACCGGCCTAACCCCTAGGCAGGTTCCGTTCCCGGGTTAGGAGGCCCCAGCACTGGCCATGTCTCACGGCAGGCTCTGATGCTGGCCTCTCCTCACGACAGGGTCCGATGCTGGCCTTGCTGGCCCCAGCACCGGTCTAGACCTTCGTCAGGTTGTTATCCTGGCCTCGGAGGCCCCAGTAACGGCCTTGCCTCACAGCAGGCTCCGATGCCGGCCTCACTGGCCCCAGCACCGGCCTAAACCCTCGGCAGGCTCTTATCCTGGCCTCGGAGGCCCCAGTACCGGCCTTGCCTCAAGGCAGGCTCCAATCCCGGTCTTGGAGGCCTCAGCACCGGCCTTGCCTCACGGCAGGCTCCAATGCCGGCCTCGCTGGCCCCAGCATCGGCCTCACCCCTCGGCAGGCTCCAATCCTGGCCTCGGAGGCCCCAGTACCGGCCTTGCCTCATGGCAGGCTCTGGTGCCGGCCTCGCTGGCCCCAGCACCAGCCTAACCCCTCGGCAGGCTCCGATCCCGGCCTTGGAAGCTCCAGCACTGGTCATGCCTCACGGCAGGCTCCGCTGCCGGCCTCGCTGGCCCCAGCACCGGCCTAACCCCTCGGCAGGCTCTTATCTTGGCCTTGAAGGCCCCAGTACCGGCCTTGCCTCACGGCAGGCTCCAATGCCGGCCTCACTGGCCCCAGCACCGGCCTAACCCCTCGGCAGGCTCCGATCCCGGCCTCGGAGGCCCCATCACTGGTCATGCCTCATGGCAGGCTCCGATGCCGGCCTCGCTGGCCCCAGCACCGGCCTAACCCCTCGGCAGGCTCTTGTCTTGGCCTCGGAGGCCCCAGTACCGGCCTTGCCTCATGGCAGGCTCCAATGCCGGCCTCACTGACCCAGCACCGGCCTAACCCCTCGGCAGGCTCCGATCCCGGCCTCGGAGGCCCCAGCACTGGTCATGCCTCATGGCAGGCTCCGATGCTGGCCTCGCTGGCCCCAGCACCGGCCTAACCCCTCGGCGGGCTCTTATCCTGGCCTCGAGGCCCCAGTACCGGCCTTTCCTCAAAGCAGGCTCCGGTGCCGGCCTCACTGGCCCCAGCACCGGCCTAACCCCTCGGCAGGCTCTTATCCTGGCCTCGAAGCCCCAGTACCGGCCTTGCCTCAAGGCAGGCTTCGATGCCGGCCTCACTGGCCCCAGCACCAGCCTAACCCCTCGGCAGGCTCCGATCCCGGCCTCGGAGGCCCCAGCACTGGTCATTCCTCATGGCAGGCTCCGATGCCGGCCTCGCTGGCCCCAGCACCGGCCTAACCCCTCGGCGGGCTCTTATCCTGGCCTCGAGGCCCCAGTACCGGCCTTGCCTCAAGGCAGGCTCCGGTGCCGGCCTCGCTGGCCCCAGCACCAGCCTAACCCCTCGGCAGGCTCTTATCTTGCCCTCGGAGGCCCCAGTACCGGCCATGCCTCACGGCAGGCTCCGATGCCGGCCTCGCTGGCCCCAGCACCGGCCTAACCCCTCGGCAGGCTCCGATCCCGGTCTTGGAGGCCCCAGCACTGGTCATGCCTCATGGCAGGCTCCGATGCCGGCCTTGCTGGCCCCAGCACCGGCCTAACCCCTCGGCAGGCTCTTATCTTGGCCTCAGAGGCCCTAGTACCGGCCTTGCCTCACGGCAGGCTCCGATGCCGGCCTCGCTGGCCCCAGCACCAGCCTAACCCCTCGGCAGGCTCCGGTCCCGGCCTCGGAGGCCCCAGCACTGGTCATGCCTCATGGCAGGCTCTGATGCCAGCCTCGCTGGCCCCAGCACCGGCCTAACCCCTCGGCAGGCTCTTATCCTGGCCTTGAGGACCCAGTACCGGCCTTGCCTCAAGGCAGGCTCCGATGCCGGCCTCACTGGCCCCAGCACCAGCCTAACCCCTCGGCAGGCTCCGATCCTGGCCTCGGCGGCCCCAGCACTGGTCATGCCTCATGGCAGGCTCCAATGCCGGCCTCGCTGGCCCCAGTACCGGCCTAACCCCTCGGCAGGCTCTTGTCTTGGCCTCGGAGGCCCCAGTACCGGCCTTGCCTCACGGCAGGCTCCGATGCCGGCCTCGCTGGCCCCAGCACCAGCCTAACCCCTCGGCAGGCTCTTATCCTGGCCTCGAGGCCCCAGCACCGGTCTAACCCCTCGGCAGGTTCCAATCCCGACCACGGAGGCCTCAGTAGTGGCCTTGCCTCACAGCAAGCTCCGATGTCGGCCACTGGCCCCTGCGCCCGCCTAACCCCTCAGCAGGTTCCGATCACTGTCTCTGTGGTTATTATTTCAAAGGTTCCAGGTGTAATGTATCAGATCTCTGCCTCCCCTGAGTATTGGCCACTGGCATTGCCACTGCCTCCACCGTTTCAAATCCTTCCCAGGCTCTTTTTCCGCTCTGAATGTTGTCCAGTGTTCCTAAGCATGCGTGATGGTAGCATTCGACATTTGGTGCAATTTCTCCAAAAAAATAAAGTTGGTAAGATCCGGTTTCTGCTTCTCCTGAATATAAGTCTCCACCACCATCGCGGAGAACTCTTTCAACTCCGCATTTCTCCTTGGTCTCCGCTAAACTCTCTCCTTACAGGTGATGTCTGAGATTCTTAACAATATAGAGAAATAGCAGTCTTCTCTCACGGTGAATTTTTCCATAAGTTCCAGTGCATTTAGATAAGTTTTGTCTGCATCTCCAGTGTCCTGGCATCCATAACGGCTTTCTTACCTCCTCTCCGATATTTTTCTTTATCTTTTTCTGTTCTGGGCCCGGTTTCTCCAGGGGTCTGGTGTGCTACGTGCAGTTCTGCCCGGGGCCCAGAGTCCCGCAACCCGGGCCCCGCCTGGCGTGCCCCGCGCGCGACCCCCGCCCAGATCCCAGCGTCTTACTGGGCCCGGTTTCTCCAGGGGTCTGGCGTGCTATGTGCAGTTCGGCCTGGGGCCCAGAGTCCCTCGACCCGGCCCCATCTGGCGTGCCCCGCGCGCGACCCCCGCCCAGATCCCAGCGTCTTACTGGGTCCGGTTTCTCCAGGGGTCTGGCGTGCTATCTCTCAAAACTCTTTTAAATTTTGTAAAAAAAACATTTGTTTTAGACAGCTTTCTATTACTCTGACAAAATACTGGGGGTAATCACCTTAATGGAGGAGAAGTTATTTGGGCTCAAGTGCTTAGAGGTTTTATTCCATGGTTTGTCTTTGGTGCATGGTAGGACAAAGTTGCTAGCTTCATGGCATCCAGGAAGCAGAGAGAGAATGGCCAGGGTCCCAACAGCTCACTTCAAGAGCATTCTCCCAACTACCTTCATTACTCTATTACCCAACTCTTCAATTTCACAACCTCCCAATCACACCTCAGGCTTGTGACCAAGCTTTTAATATATGAGCCTTTGAGGGATTTTTAGGATATAAACTGTAACAGCATTTTTTTTTTTTTTTTTACCATAGCCAAAATCTCAACAAACTTCAAGTAAAATATGTACAAAAAGGAAAATACCCAGACACATCATAGTGAAAATGCTGGAAGATAAAGACAAAGAGAGAAATCTTAACAGGAGCAAGAGATAAAGGAATCATTGCATAGAGCTGACTGCTTATCAGAATAAAGTCCAGAAAGTCTGGGATGATATGTTAAAAGGGCTAAGAGCCAAATCTATCAAAAATTTTATATCTAGCAAAACTATGTTTCCAAAATTAGGGCAAAATAAGACATTCCCAATAAACAAAAACAGAGAGACTATTTTGGTACGTAGACCCATCTTAAATATTAAGTTTTTCAGACTGACAGCAAATGACACTAGACAATAATTTAAAGGCACAAGAAAAAAAGAGTGTCTGTAAAGATAATTATGTAGTGAATTATAAAACATAGCATAGTTTTCTGACTCTACCCTTTTCTCTTCTTAACTAATTTAAAAAGTAATTGTATAAGCTGGGCGTGGTGGCACATGCTTGTAATCCCAGTGCTTGGTAGGCTGAAACAGGAGGATCACACAGGTTCGAAGCCAGCCTCAGCTACTTAGTGAGGCTCTCAGAAACTTAGTAAGACCCTGTTTTCAAATAAAGTATAAAATAGGTCTGGGAGTATAGACCGGAGGTAGAAAAATAAGCCCCTGGGTTCCACCCCCCAGTACCATAAAAAAGTAATTGTATGATAAAACAATTGTGTATATAATGCACAGAAATGTAATCTATTTGACATTAGGAGCACAAATAAAGCAGTTGGGAATATAGCTGTGTTAAAATGAGATGACACCAGATGATATCTCAAACTCAATACAAAAATCAAATAGTAACAAATAGAATAACAATGAATATTCACATAACACAGTTCACAAATTTATTTGCCTTTATTTCTTTAGAGTGTTTAAAATGTAAAATTTAACAGGTAATAATTATTACAAAGTACTGTTTGCATTGTAAAGTACATAGATATAATATGTTTGATGGGGAAGTTTAATTCTAACCACATTAACAATAAAATATAAAATTACTATAATTCAAGTAAGAAACAATGATTGTCAGAATGGGTTTTATTTTTTATTGGTGCATTATAGTCATACATTTTAATGGGGTACAACATGGTAGAGGCATACATATATACAATTAGCCCTTCCTCATTTCCCACCCCATTTTCTCCGCCCTCCCTTCTTCTCATGTTTGGCTTAGTGAATGACTTTAATATGTTTGTGAATGTATATTAAGGAACTTCCTTCTTTCAGCTCCCCCTCAGTTGCTCATCTAAGGTTTTACCTTCTTCATTTAGAGTTTTTCCTATGACCTATTTTCTCCCTAGTTTTTGTATATTAGGGAGAGCATCTGATTGTCTTTTCTGCAGTGCTTTTAGCATGAATGTGTTGGATTTTTTATTTTTTATTTTTTTGTGGTACTAGGGTTCCTGGAAACCCTTCTACCTCTGGGCTACAGTCCCAGACCTATTTTTATATTTTTATTTGGAAACAGGGTCTCTTAAGCCAGCACAGCTGACTTCAAACCTACACGATCCGCTTGTCTCCGCCTCCCAAGTGTGGGGATTACAAGTGTGCACCACCACGCCCGGCAAATGTGTTGGATTTTATCAAATGCTTTTTAGTGTCTACTGAAATGATTATGTGAGTTTTGTCTTTGATTCTACTTATGTGCTAAATTACATGGACTGTGTTTCATATGTTCAACCAGCCTTGCATCCCTGGGATGAACCCAACTTAATCATGGTGTATGATTTTCTTGATGTGGTTTTGAATGCATGTTCCTAGTATTTTTTATCAGTTTTGCATCAAAGTTCATTAACAAATAGGCCTAAATTTTTCTTTTCTTGAGCTGTCTTTATTGGGTTTGGGCATTAATGTGATGTTTATTTCATTGAATGTATTTGAGAGAGTCCTGTTTATTTCTATTTCATGGAATACATTAAGAAGTATTGAGATTCACTGTCGCGCGCAGTGACGACTCTTACACGATCTTCCTCAAGCAGTTTTATTACCCCAGGTTCTTGTACAGTTCCCGCAAAACTTCTTCCCGTAAATCTTCTCTTCTCTCTCTCTTCCCCCCAGAAATCTTCCCCTTATATAGAGCCCAACAGCCAATCAGCAGACTGTTCACGTGCACAACTCATGGCAACAGCCAGTCCATTGGCTGTTGCCCTATGGCATGCGGTGTTCCCGTGTATCTCATGCTCTTGTCGTCACTTCCTGAAAGCTGTTTTACCACCTAAGTGCTCTGGGGAAGATTTCCGCTCAGCGCCATCTTAGCTCTCGGACTTACTGGCTGATGGGCGGGGCCCGTCACAGTTCCCCCTTTTTTGTTTTTTCAGACAGGAGAGGACAGAGGACTCAACCCCTGTATGTTTGGAAGGGGCTTCTAGGCCCACCACCTTTTGCCAGGGACGGGACAAGAATCAGTGGCAACCCGTATGCAGTTGAGCATGCCCTCCTCGGGATGCACCCTCCCGGGGTCCCGAGTGCAGTCCTAGCTGGCATCCTGTCATTAAGACTTTCCCATCGCCGCAAGCCATATTTGAGGGGATTGTCCCAACTCCATGGCTGCAAATGCCTGAGCTATGAGCACTTGATCTGTAGCGCGCTGACGGATTAGTTTTCTAAGACAGTAGAGACATAAGATACACAGTAAGACCAGACAAAGACCAAGAGCACCCAGTCCAGCCCACTCTTTTAAATGACGAGCTGCTTGTTGGATCCAGGACATCAAGGTGCGGGCCATCACCGGGTCAACTTGAGTAGTATTGGTTTTGATGATCTCCAACCGCAACCGTCTTGTCAAATTGTCAAATTTCGATGACCGGTTATCTGTAGGATATGCAGAAAGCTCGCAAGAAAGATTAGCGGCAATAAACGCATTATCATTAATCATGACAAGGGGAGCTAAATCCGTGCAACTGCCATTTATCCCACAAAGAAGCCACAGATCAAATAGGTTAGAATGAAAGGCCATGGTCAGGCTCTAATAAGTAAAATTATAACCTGCAAAAGTAGAATTTGCTCCTGTGCCAATTTTAAGGGGAAAAGGTAAAAGGATTAAGCGGGGAAGAACTTGAGCAGAATGACTCAAAGGCAATAGAAAAGAAAAAGCAGTCAAAAGCCCCCATTGTGGATCACTTCCTATCCTTGGAATTCCACAGTATCATGGTCCCCAAAAGAATCAGTCGATGGCTCATCATCCTTTTGTTTCACCAGACGAGTCAGCCGCTCTGGAACCCAGACAGGATCGGCGCCGTTCTGTGGAAACACACAAACAGAGCCTCTGGCCCATGTGAGCACTGGGTCAGGTCCCCTCCATTGCCCTGTGAGGGCATCCTTCCAACGCACGAAACCCTGGCTCGTACCCGAGGGGGCAAAATGACGATCGGCAGCAGTCTTGCCATTGACATCTAATTGCAAAAAATTCAAAGTAAAAAGGGCTAAGGATAGGCGCTGCTTCGGTTTCATATTGGTTCCAATTCCCTCTTTTTGTTTTATCAAGCATTCTTTAAGAGTACGATGGGCGCGTTCCACAATACCCTGTCCCTGAGGGTTGTACGGAAGGCCATGCTTTAGAGTTATTCCCATCTGTGAACAAAAAGATGTGAATTTTTGGGAAGTATAAGCCGGGCCATTATCAGTTTTTATTTCTTTAGGCATATTCCATGCTGCCCAGGCCTCAAGGCAATGATTGACGACGTCATGTGCCTTTTCCCCGGCATGAGCAGATGCATGAATAATTCCAGAGACAGTATCTATGGAAACATGGATATATTTCAATTTTCCAAATTCAGATATGTGAGTTACATCCATTTGCCAGAGATGTAGAGGGAGCAAGCCTCGTGGGCAAATGCCCACATGTGGGGGGTGTAAAAAAGGGGCACAGGCATTACAGGTTTTTACAATTTCCCGAGCCTGATGTCGAGGGATTTTAAATCGCTGTTGTAATGTTTTAGAATTTACATGATATTGACGGTGAAATGCCTGTGCCTGTTGCATTTGAGTAAGAGAAAAAATCATATGTATCTTGGTGAGTTTATCTACTAGATCATTTCCATATGTAATAGGGCCAGGTAATCCAGTATGTGCCCTAACGTGCTGGATAAAGAATGGTGTCTTTCTTAAATGTATATAAATCTGGATTTGGCTAGCCATAGAATGAATAGGAGTATGTAAAGAGAGTTGACCCGCGCATTCAAGCGATCTAACCAGATTAACCACATATTGTGAATCTGATAATAAATTGAAAGGAGAAGAAACTCTCTTAAAAATTTCTAAAACAATATTTAATTCAACCAGTTGTGGAGAGGTATGTGAATATTGGATGATAACAGGATCGCTTCCCTCTATTAGGTAGGCCCCCACACCAGTTTTGGATCCATCAGTAAAAATGTTAATTGCATTAGCTACAGGTTTGTTTTTAGTGACCAATGGGAAAATGAGAGGATGTTCCAGAACAAAATGTAACAATGGATCTTTGGGAAGATGATTGTCTATTTCACCACTGAAAGAGCACATAAGTATAGCCCAATCATCAATAGTGGCTACCAGCGTTTGTACTTGCAGAGCAGTGTACGGTACCACCAGCTTATCGGGCGTTCTGCCAAAGTGTTGGATGCACTGCTGAATGGCTTTAAGGGCAAGGCTTGCTACACTGGTGGGATAATATTCAACTACCTTTTGAGGGGAGACTTTGGGGTGAATCCAAAGAAGGGGTCCTTGTTGCCAAAGAACACTAGTAGGCTGTTTTTCAGTGGCCAGGATACAAGCCCATAATGGCTGTCCAGGGGTCACTCGACGGAGAGACGCTTTCGTAAGTGCTTGTTCTACTAATTGTAACGCATGGCGGGCCTCATCGGTAAGGACGCGAGGAGAATCTAATTGAGGATTGCCTACGAGCAGATTATATAAAGGTTTCAAGGCATGGTTAGGAATTTGTAAAAAGGGTCGAACCCAATTAATGTCTCCCAACAGTTTTTGGAAATCATTGAGGGTTTTTAATTGATCAGTGCGGATGATTAATTTTTGAGGCAGGACTGCATGGGGGAGAACAATGTTGCCAAGAAAGTGTATATTTTCTCCTCTTTGTACCTTTTCTGAGGCGATGAATAATTGATGAGTTTCCAAAATCTTTACAAGGTGACAATAAGCCTCCTCAAGTATGGAGGGATTTCTTGTGATTAACAAAATGTCATCCATGTAATGAATACACCGAATTTCTGGAAATTTGGTTTTTACGGGCTCAAGAGCACTATTTACATATAATTGACAGAGGGTAGGGCTATTGGCCATTCCTTGTGGGAGGACCACCCATTCATATCTACTGTCAATTTCCTCTTGATTAATAGAGGGAACAGTAAAAGCAAAACGAGGAGTATCCGCAGGATTTAAAGGGATGGAGAAAAAACAATCTTTTATATCTATGCTGATAAGTGGCCACTCCTTCGGAATAGCAGAGAGGAGTGGAAGCCCTCGTTGGACTGGCCCCATAATCTGCATTTGGCTATTTATGGCTCGGAGGTCGTGTAATAACCTCCATTTTCCAGATTTTTTCTTTATCACAAAAATCGGGGTATTCCAAGGAGAGGTGGATGGCCGGATATGGCCTAACTGTAATTGCTCTTGTACTAATTTCCTTGTTACTTCAAGCTTTTCACGGGAGAGAGGCCACTGAGGAACCCATACTGGATCTCCCGTCTTCCAGGTAATGGGAATTGCCTCCTCAGTGGCTACTGCACAAAACCCAGTTCCTCGCGACCACTCTTTTCTTTAGTAGGAATTGGGCTTTTACGTCCCTGGAGGTGTTTTCCCAGCCCGTAGGAAGGGTGGTAGCCCTGGCGAAGGAGAATATTATGGGCTTGGGGGAAATAAGATGTATTTTGTAAGGAATATCCCATGTCCACTAATAAATCTCTTCCCCAGAGGGAAACTGGCAGCTCCAGCACATAGGGTTCAAACTGCCCCTTATGTCCCTCCTGATCTTTCCAATGTAAAGCCCTAGCACTGAGGTCAGGGGTTTTAGCATAACCCAAACCTCTAAGTTCTCCGGTAGCCTTTTGAGTGGGCCATGAAGATGACCAATCTTTACAGGCGATGACACTTTTATCTGCCCCAGTATCTAAAAGTCCTAGGATTTGCTTGCCTTCCACGTCCAAGGTTATCAAGGGACGAGTTCCCATATCAAAGGCAAGAGATATTAACTCATTTCCTGAAGAACCGAACCCACCAATACCGCGTCGTCCCTCTGCTGAAGGAAACATACCATGTAGACTGGGAAGCAAAAGTAACTGTGCCACTCTATCCCCAGGGGAAATGGCAACGATACCCCGGGGCGCTGAAACCATCACTTTGATAATACCGGTATAATCCTCATCTATAACCCCCGGATGGACTACAAGTCCTTTCATGGTAGAGGAAGACCTTCCAAAAAGTAAGCCAACAGAATTAGGTGGCAGAGGACCTTGAAAATCTGTTTCAATAATTTGAACCCCCATTTGTGGCGTTAATACCAGCCTGGAGGTGGCACAGAGGTCCAATCCTGCCGAACCTGGAGTGGCTCGCCGGACTGTTCCGGAGGCTGTAAATTGGGCCACTGAGGTGGCTGTGTCTCCATGGCCCCATACACCTGAGGGTTCCCATATTTTTGTGGGCCCTGGGAACGAGGGCCCGCCCTCCCGTTTTTTGTCTGAGTATTTGATGATTGCTTTCCAGTATAGGGCAAGGGGTTGCCATCGATATCTTTAACCGAACGGCACTCAAAAGTAGGATGCCTTCCTTTTCTACATCGACGACAATACTCAGGAGGAGAAGGATAAGATTGGGACGCCCTACACTTAGGACAATCTCGTTTTAAGTGTCCTGTCGCTCCACAGGAAAAACAATTGCCATTTTTGGTACTATTCTTACTTTGTTGTCCGGAGGCCTGTATAATGGCTGCAGCAAGTCCTGAATTGGTTAAGGGTCCTCCGAGTTCCCTGCACACCTTCATCCACACCTCTAGGCCTTTATGTTTGTAAGGAGTGATGGCCTGTCTGCATTCTTTAGTGCATTGCTCATAGACCAATTGTTTAATGAGCGGCATGGCCGCGTCAGAATCCCCAAAAATTCTTCCCGCAGCCTCTACTAGACGGGCAACGAAGTCTGAAAAGGGTTCAGTCAATCCTTGAGTAATCTTTGTAAGGTTACCAGATACCTCTCCTTTGTTAGGGAGGGCCTTCCAGGCCTGGGTAGCGAGTCTGTTGATTTGTTCATACACCTGTTGTGGATACCCAAGCTGTTGATTAGCAAATCGTCCTTGGCCCATCAGCATGTCTATATCCCAGGCTGGATTTCCTGCTGCTCGATTACGTGCAGCTTGTTCAGTGGCATATTCTATATAATAAGCTTTCCAATCCAAGTATTGGCCAGGATTTAAGGTGGCCCTAACCAAATTTTGCCAGTCTCCTGGGGTCATGGCATAGCGATGTAAACTCTCTATTATTGCTATAGTGAAAGCAGCTGACGACCCATATGTGCGAACTGACTCTGCGAGATGCTTAACTATTTTAAAGTCCAAAGGCTCATGATAACGATTTCCCCCCTCCTGCAGCTGGAAAACTGGGAAAGCTTGATTTGCTAAAAAAATTCCCGCATCTCTCCACATCTGACTACTAAAAGAGACACCTTCTCCTGCTCTGGGCGCAGAAGGGTTATACGGAGGAGGCGAAATTTCCTCTTTAATCAGTTCAAAAGCTTTCACTTGTTTACAAATGGCCTCTAATTCCTCCTCAGATTCATCCTCCCCCTCTGACTCTGAATCCTCCTCACTGGCCACTTTAGAGGAAGTTGAACGTTCCTCTTTTACACCGTCTAAAGCTGCCTGGCCCTCCTGCACAAATTTTCTAAAGCGCCTTTCTTCCAAACAGGCACGAATCAGCCGACAAAGCGGCCGAGTCCCTCCTGTGACAATACCTTGTTCTTCGGCGCGTTCTACGTCTCTTCCCAATTTATCCCAGCTTGCTAAAGAAAGATTCCCTGATACTGTAAACCATGGCGCTACCCTATCTATTTGTTCGAGAAAATCTTGTATTGTCTTGTCCCTAAGCTTTAGGCCTCTACTTTTCAACAAAGCTTTCAATGCTTTATGCAATGGGTGAGATGGACTATTTCCCATCTTGTCGAATCAGGACCAGCCCGATTCTCTAACTTACTTACACTAAAAAATATCCTCCTTAATGGAGCCCCCTTTGATCGGGGAAAATACAGCGCTGTTCCTCGCTTTTCCGCGAGCCTCGCTTATCCGCGAGCCTTATTTACTAAATATCCTCCTTAATGGAGCCCCCTTTGATCGGGGAAAATAACCCTCCGTAAACGGAGCCTCCTCCTCCCTTTCCGGAGTCAAGGAGTACTTACCAGCCGGCTGCCCTGGACTGCCGAGGTTCTGATCAAAGCGAAGGTCCCCGTACGGGCCAACCACTTGTCGCGCGCAGTGACGACTCTTACACGATCTTCCTCAAGCAGTTTTATTACCCCAGGTTCTTGTACAGTTCCCGCAAAACTTCTTCCCGTAAATCTTCTCTTCTCTCTCTCTTCCCCCCAGAAATCTTCCCCTTATATAGAGCCCAACAGCCAATCAGCAGACTGTTCACGTGCACAACTCATGGCAACAGCCAGTCCATTGGCTGTTGCCCTATGGCATGCGGTGTTCCCGTGTATCTCATGCTCTTGTCGTCACTTCCTGAAAGCTGTTTTACCACCTAAGTGCTCTGGGGAAGATTTCCGCTCAGCGCCATCTTAGCTCTCGGACTTACTGGCTGATGGGCGGGGCCCGTCACAATTCACTACTCTTTAAAGGTTTTATAAAATTCATTTGGGAAAACATCTAGTCCTAGACTTTTGTTTGATGGTAGGCTCTTTATTGCTGTTTCAGTATCTTTGATTGCTATTGTTCAGTTTAAATTTTCTATATTTTCTTGACTCAATTTAGGAAGTTTGTATGTATCTATAAATTTGTCAATTTCTTGTACATTTTACACTTTGCTGGAGTACAGTTTTTCAAAGTAGTTTCTGATTATCTGCTGGATTTTTATACTGTCTTGGTAATATCTACTTTTCATCTCTCATTTAATATTTTGGGTTGATTCATTCTCTCTCTCTCTCTCTCTCTCTCTCTCTCTCTCTCGGTTAGGTTGGGTAGTGATTTATCTGTCTCCGTTATTTTATTGAATTTTTGTTTTGGTGGTACTGGGGTACCTGGAAACCCTTCTACCTCTGGGTTACACTCCCAGACCTATTTTTCTTTTATGTTTTTTTAATTTTGGAAACAGGGTCTCTTAAGTCAGTGAGGCTGGCTTTGAATGTGCATTATCTTCCTGTCTCTACCTCCCAAGTGTGGGGATTACAAGCATATGCCACCACAACCGGCTGTCTCATTTATTGTTTAGGAAGCCAGCTTTTGGATTTGTTGATTTTATGTATTATTTTTTATTCTCCACTTTGTTGATTTCTGCTTTGATTTTAATAATTTCCTGTCTTCTAATGGATTTGGGGTTAGATTGTTCCTGTTTTTCAAGTTCTTTGAGGTGTGTCATTAAGTTATTTATTTGGTGATTTTCTGTTCTTGTTATGTGACCACTCAGTGCTATGAATTTTCCTCTTAATACTGCCTTCAAAGCATCCCAGAGGTTGATATATTATGTTTCTATTTTTGTTACTTTCTAAAAATTTCTTATTTTCACCACTTACTTCTTCTATGACCCATTCTTTGTTCTGCAGTGCGGTATTCAGTCTTCATGTGTTTATGTAGTTGCTCTGGGTCTTTTTATAGTTGATTTCTAATTTCATTCCATTATGGTCTGAAAAGGCATAGTGAATTATGTGACATTATTTTAATTTGCTAGTGCTTACTTTGTGAGATTTTGGCACTAGGTTGGACCTTATAAACATGATCCAGATGGGCATGGTGATGCATGGTTGTAATTCTAGTACTTGGGAGCATGAGACAGGAGTATCACAGGTTTGAAGCCAGGCTCAGCAACTTAGTGAGGTTCTCAACAACTTAGCAAGACCCTGTTTTCAAATAAGAACTAAAATAGGCTGGTAGAGCCACCACTCTGATAGGGATTTAATATCCAGAATATACAAAGAGCTCAAAAGTCTCTACACTAGCAAAACAAACAACTTAACCAAGAAATGGGCAACTGAAATGAATAGACATTTCACAAAAGAAGAGATACAAATGGCCAATAGATACATGAAAATATGTTCGATATCACTAGCCATCAGGGAGATGCAAATCAAAACTATGCTGAGATTCCATCTAACTCCAATCAGAGTGGCAAACATAAATAAATCAAACAACAACAATTGCTGGCAAGGATGTAGGGAAAGAGGAACTCTTTTACACTGTTGGTGGGAGTGCAAAGTAGTTCAGCCACTATGGAGATCAGTATGGAGATTCCTTAGAAAACTGGGAATAGATCCACCATTTGATCTGGCTATACCACTCCTGGGTATCTTTCCAAAGGGGTTGAAATCAGAGAACTACGTTAACATATGCATAGCCATGTTCATAGCAGCACAATTTGTAATAGCCAAAATATGGAACCAACCTAGATCTCCATCAACAGATGAATGGATTGCAAAATTATAGGAAATACACACAATGGAATTCTATTCAGCTATAAAGAAAAATAAAATAATAGCATTTGCAAGAAGATGGAGGGAGCTGGAGAACATTATGCTAAGTGAGATTAGTCAAGAACAGAAAGAGAAGGGACATATGTTTTCTCTAATATGTCCAAGCTAGGGAGTAGTGGTAATACCAGAGGGACTCCAGATGATGGAGGGGAAATCTCAGCAAAGCTTGAATGGAAGGATAGGAGAGGAAGAAAGCTGAGGTTGTTCAATGGAGGAGCTACATATGAATATGTGTAATAGCATAAATACAACATGATTAACCTGGACACTCTCTATTGGGGTGGGAGGGAAATGGAGGGGGAAGGGCATGAAGCACAATGTAAATGTACACCACTCTCAATATGTTCCACTTATAAAAAATAAAAAATTAATAATACAAAAAATACAAACTAAATAAATAAATAAAACAAAATATGCTGGTAGATGTAGCCTGGAGGCCTATGGGTATAGCCCAGAGGTAGAAGACATCTGGATTTCATCCATAGTACCACACACACATACACACACACACACATGTACACAAACATACACAACAAATATTATCCAAGTATATTTTTTGTCAAGCAGCATACTTTCTATTTAAGGACACAAATAGGTTGCAAGTGAGAAGAAAAAGATATACTACAAAAATTGTAAGAAAAACTGAAGTCACTATCATGTTCTTTGAATATCAACACTACTGGCAAACTTGTAGTTAGTCTAACCATAAAAATGATATTTAAGTTGCTAAAATAAAGAATAAAAAGGGGGACATATTTCTATCTTTCTTAACATTACAGAAATAAGAATTATAAGAGTATATTGTTATAGACAATAAAAATTTACTAGATGAAGAAGGAGATGCTATAGATGAGCAAATAAGTTGACCTGAGGAGATGGGAGGGGGGAAGAGGGAAATTCCTTTAATAAACACATCAAAGTCAATCACTAAGCCAAGCACGAGAAGGAGGGAGGGGGAGAAAATGCAGTGGGAATTGGGTAAGGGCTAATTGGGTGATGTGTGCATGTATTTCTCCACCATCTTGTATCTCATTAAAATGTATGAGTATATGCCTGGCATTGTGGTGCACGCTTGTAATCCCCGCGCTTGGGAGGCAGAGACAGGAGGATCACGCAGGTTCGAAGCCAGCTGTGCTGGCTTAAGAGACCCTGTTTCCAAATAAAAAGTACAAAATAGGTCTGGGAGTATAGCGCGGACTTTGAAGGGTTTCCAGGAACCCCAGTACCACCAAAAAAAAAAAAAAAAAAAATTATGACTATAGTGCACCAATATAAAAATTTAAAAATGTACCATAGAAGTTAGGTAAATTTAGATGAAATGATCTCCTAGAAAAGCAGAAACTACTGAATTTGACTCAAGAATAACTCAAAATTGTGAGTGATCCTATCATAATTTAAATGATTGAATTAATAGTATAAGATTTCCCAAAAGAAAAGTATAGGCGCAAATGGTTTCACCAATGAAATTTACCAAAATTCCAGAGAAAAATAATTACAAACTCTTTATTTATTTCAAAATAGATGAA
Organism: Muscardinus avellanarius; assembly: GCF_963383645.1. NCBI lineage: Eukaryota > Metazoa > Chordata > Mammalia > Rodentia > Gliridae > Muscardinus > Muscardinus avellanarius. Next base: position 39,931,227 of record NC_137797.1, read on the forward strand.
ACGGGACAGCTTTCCTCTTTATTTCTTGATACCAAAGCTAGAAAAAAATCACAAGAAATGCTTAGAATACCTTATGAATATATTTGGAAAATTACTAGCATGAAAAATTCAAAAGTATTAGATGCCATGGTCAAGTAAAATTTATTCAAGGAATGCAAGATTGACTTAACATCCCAAAATCCATTACTGAAATAATCCTTATTGACAAAATAAAGACAAAAACTCTGTAACCATCACAAAAAACATTTGAAAATTCAACTACATTACATTATAACAGCACTCAGAAAATTAGGACTGAAAGTTTCCTCAACTTGAGAAAGGACATCTACAAAAAACAGTTATCACCAAAGATAAAAGAATGAACAATATTAAACTAAGACCAGGAAATGCAGACAAATTTCCAACCTCACCACTTTGATTTAATATTTTTCTGGGGTTGTACCCCACACAATTAGGCAAAAAAGGATATATAAGTTAAAAAGTAAAAAAAAAATCTTTATTTGCAGATTACATCATCTTATCTACATACAATATCAAAGAATACTTTAAAAGTCTATTTAAACAATTAATACATACAAGTCTACAACATACAAAATAAATTACAAAAATGATCATTTCTGGAACTAACAGCCAAAACTATGCAAATTAAATGAATAAAAGTTTGAATCTATAGTAGTGTTAAAAAGAATAATGTACTTAGGTATAAATTTGACAAAGGGATGTAAAACTTGTACCCAGAAAAATAAAAAAGTAAATTGTTTAAAATATTTTAAAGGACTTAAATGCATATTTCATGGTCATAGATTTGAAACCATTATTATTGAGATGCTAACACTTCCCAAGTTGTTCTAAAGATTCAATGTAATTCCTATTAAACTTCTACTGAGTTTTTGGAGAAACTGACAAGTTGAAGTTAAATTTCATGAGGAGCTTCAAGGGACCCAGAATAACCAAACAATCTTGGCTCATATTTCCTGATTTCAACCCTTACTGCAAAGCTACAGTAATCAAGACAGTGTGGTTCTGGCATAATTACAAACATATGGTCAATTTATTTTTGAAAAGTGTATCAAGAAAATTAAATGGTGAAAAATAGTCATTTCAACAAATACTGCTGGGGAAACTGAATAACAATATGCAAATGAGTGAAGTTAGAACCTTACCTCAAATCATATGCAAAATCAAAAACAAACAATTAAAAAAAAAAAGAAAATCATCCCTACACAAAACTCAAATCATAGACCTGAATGTTTGAATCTAACTTATACAATTTTTAAATGAAAATATAAGAATGAAATCTTAATGGTTGTGAGGAAGGCAATAGATTCTTAGAACATGACAAGCAAAAGCAACATAAAAATAAGGAAATAAATTGTACTGCATCATTTTAAAATGTTTGTGATACAAATGATACTGTGGAGCATCAAGAAAAACAAAACAGAAAAGGAGAACACATTTGCAAGTCATGTATCTGGTAAAAGACTTGTATCCAAATATTTAAAGAAGACTTGCAATTAGATAATAAAAGAACAACCTGATTAAAAACAAGAAAAAGATTTGAATAAACATTTTCTCTGAGAGGATATGCAAATGACCACTAAACACATAATACGATGCTCAGTAGCATCAGTGAAAATTCAAACCAAACCATAATGATATGTCACTTGACACTTCTAGGAGAGCTATAATATAAAATAGAGACAACCAGAATCTTCTCAGAGATGTGGAGAAATAGGAATATGCACACATCGTTGATGGGAAAACACAGAGATGCAGTCACTTTTTAAAACAGTTTGGCAACACCTCAAAATTTAACCATAATGGTACCATATGACCACAAACCTGCTCCAATGTGTGTATCCAAATGGAATATAAATATTTGTCCACATAAGGACTTGTATATAAATATTGATAATAACTCAAGAAGAACCCCTAGCCAAGCATGGTGGCACATGCTTGTAATCCCACTACTTAGGAGGCTGAGACAGGAAGATCTGGGTTCACGGACAGCCTCAGCAACTTAGTGAGGTCCTCCACTACTTAGTGAGACCCTGTTTCAAAATAAAGAATAAAAAATAGGCTGGGGGTGTAGCTTGGAGGTATAATGCCCCTGGGTTCAATCCCTAGTACCAAAAAAAAAAAAAGAATCCCAAATATCCATCAACTGATGGATATATAAATAAAAATTGGCATATCTATACAATTGAATATTTGTTTACAATAAAAATAAAGCATTGATTCCTATTTTGACAAAGATGACCCTTGAGAACATTATGTTATTGGAGATGCCAGTGAACAAAGAACACATATTGGATAATTTCAATCCCATTAGATGGCTAGAGCAAGAAAGCACAAAAAGATGTGAAGTATAGTGGCAGTTGGCTAGGGCTAGAAAAAATGAGGCAGAATAGAAACTCATTATATTTAATAGAAAATATATTTAGTGAAAATATATTTCTAAGGGAAGTTCAAAATATTTTTTTTTTTTGGTGGTACTGGGGATGGAACCCTTCTACCTCTGGGCTACACTCCCAAACCTATTTTATAGTTTATTTGGAAACAGGGTCTCTTAAGCCAGTGAGGCTAGCTTCAAACCTCCATGATCCTCCTGTCTCTACCTCCCAAGCATGGGGATTACAAGCGTGCACCACCATGCCGGTAGAAGTTCAAAATATTCTAATATTTGATTGTGGTAATAGTTATACAACACAAGGAATATAGTGAAAAAAATTTAATTGTGTAATTTAAATGAAAGAATTGTAGAGTATGTGATTTCTATCTCAATACATCTGTTTGGAAACAAACAAACAAACAAAAAATAGATAAATGACACACCAGACCTAGGAATCTCAAAATCCAAGCAAGACAGTGTATTGAGGTACTTCTAACAGAGGTTAATTCATCTTGAGACTTTGTAGTCAGAAGTTATAGGACAATCAGAGCATGTTTATCTTATATCTGCTGTAAGTGATTCTCCAGTGAAAATAATAGAGAAAACACGGGGAATTTTTTCCTATGTCACATATTTCAAAAATTTCTTCCTAATATGTGGAAGTGTGAGAGAAAATGGGTCATCGGAGGAACTCCAGAGCAAATAAGTCAAACTGAAGAGGATGGGAGGGGGAAGAGAGAAATCCCTTATTGTACAAGATGTACATTCACAAACATATTAAAGTCAGTCACTAAATCAAACATGAAAAAGTGGGAAGGGGTAGAAAATAGGGAGAGAAGTGGGGAAGGGTTAAATGAGTAATGTGTGCATGTATGCCTCTACCATCCTGGACCCCATTAAGGTGTATGACTCCAATGCACCAATAAAAAAATTAAATTCTAAGCCTATCCTTGTTAAATGACTAAACTAAAGCACAGGGATGAAATGCCTGCTCACAAGTGTGAAAGCATAGCACTTTTTTTTTTTGGAATAGGAGGGATTAAATCAAATTTAAAGGGTAGAGCGAGAGAGGAGTAAGACAGCATATGGTGACTGGAGCGGTTAGCAGTTTAAACTCTAGACTTTGCAAGAAGACAGCAATAGCTCAAATGTTGGCATGAGACCACAGTGTGAGTAGGCGGTTTTCCTTCCAAATTAAGAAATTTTTATTTAAAAATATTAACTCCTCAATGAGAACTTTCTCTCAATTGTGTTTCACACATGTGTGTTTAAATATGCCTTGCATGCCATAGAGTTTCTGCTGTGGTCTATGGCAGAGATTTTTAACTCTAGCTGAAATCTGAAAATACCCTAGACCAAGATTTTCATCAATCCATGGATAGGCAGGCAAACTTTTTGATTTATACATTGTAATACTGTTCAGAAATTTAAAATAAATCACTTCTCAATCTCCCAAAAGACATAGAGGAACCTTAAACACATAGGGTTAAGTGAAAAAGGCAGCCTAAAAAGGCTCCATGCCATGTGATTCCAATTAGGAAATTCATCTGGAAAAAATAAAAACAGTAAGAAAAAGAAGAAGATGAAGAGAGAGAAGAAATAATCAGGGGTTCAAGTGGAGGGGAGAGGAATGAACAGGTGGAGCACAGGTGACTTACAAGTGAACGAAATGATTCAATATGACAATATTGATGAGTGTTGTCATTATACATTTGTTGAAACCCACAGAATGTACAACATAGAGTAAATTCTAATGTAAACTATATACTTTAATAATTATATATTAATATTATACCATCATATGCAAGAACATAACAGGAAGAACTATGGGGAGTGAAGATAAGGAAGTGTATGGGAGCTCCCTGTATTTTATATTCAATTCCTTTTGTAAACTTGATAAAATAAAAATAAAATCAGTCTATTAAAATAAATCTTGGAGAATCTTTACAAATACATGCACAAAATTTCTTAATCAGAGATTGTTAGTGTGCATTCCATTGTTATGACAAAATACCTGATATAAGTAACATAAAAAGAATAATTTATTCTGACTCATGGCTTTAGATATGGCAGTCCTCTTAAGAGATGATTTCTTGGTCCATCTTTTGGGCCTTTGGTGAGGGAGAGCATCATAAGAGGGAGCCAGTGGTGGAGCAAAGCTGCTCACATCATAGTGATTAGAAAGTAAAAACTAAGAAGCAAGGAGTACTTCAACAGTACACCCCAACAACCAGCTTCCCCTCTTAAAGTTCCTATCATATCAATAACACAATCATCTGGGTACCAAGCCTTCAATGTATGAGCTTTTAGGGGACATTTAAGAAACAAAATATAATAGAGATGCTGATTTAATTGCTTTTGAGTAAGATATCAGTATTTTAAGAAATACACATGATAATTGTAATATACACCTAGGAATGCGAACAATTTATTAACAACAATGCTAAGTATAATATTGTAACACAATTTTATTAGAGATTTCCTTCAGTACTGAGTATTGACTTATTATCTAAATTTGTCAAGAGTGGTCCGATGCTATTATAGTATAGTGTGTGCTATTAATACTTTTACATTTAAATGAGGCACATTAGAGAGTTTGGATGAGATATGTTCAACTTTATTGGTGTTATGGGATTTCGAGCTTTTCCAATGGTTGAAAATTAATGCTCTAGTTACACATATCAAAATGTCTTCTTATAGAGTTTAAATGGAATAGGAAATTAGATCTTTAAATTCATTAGACTTTAAATCCTTTCACTTGAATGAGATATTTTGATTTAAATATAAAATATCTTTGGATCTTTAAAATGTCTTCCTGTGAAATTCATCATGACTAGGAATTTATATCCAAATATAGAGAATATCTGAGTTGTTGTTTTATTGTTGGTGTATCCTAAAGTTATTTAACCTTATTGCAGAAATCATGTTGAGCTATAATGAACATGTATTGGCATCATTTGGGCTAGGACATAGTAAAGGATAGGATTTGAATTTAGCGAAACTTGGAGCTAATTTTTTTTTTTATTGGATGGGTTACAGTGCCCTCTGTATGATATAATCAGTAGATCAAAAATAGTGTATAAAAAGTCATTGCTATTTTGGTTGGGTTCTTTTGAATATAGGATAGTCTTGACAAAAATGCTCGGATGGTGACCTGGGAGTGACAATCACAACCGAGGATGACTATAATCAGATGATCAAGTCACCTAGGTTAAAGGTAAAAGACTTGGAAAGTTGATAGTGGCTACTCTTTTCCCGAGCACAACTCCTCTACATGGAGAATCTCATGATCGCTTGAGCATTTAGATCCACTGGGGAGCTTTCAAAAGTCTCCATGCTCAGACTAATTAAACAAGAGTGTCTAGGTTGAGACCTAGCATCACAGAGAGGAGGGTGTGACATATTAGTGATTTGAAGAACACATAGAATATGTGTAGATCACTCATTCCTTTCTACTCTCACTTTGAAATGAGCCTGACTGTGGTGTGATGCACTCTTTACCTCTATTCTGTGGGTTTTACTGGTATGGGCCCTCATGGGTGAGACCCACAGTCCTTATCATAAATTTGCCATCTCAGCTGCTTGCCCCTATTCCACCTTGGCTTTCATCACTAAATAAAGCTGAAAATTTGATATCTGTCAAGTTTCCAAATATGTTTCTAAATTGGTCCAAAGTGAGGACCAAATTTATGAGCACTGTACAACCCTTAACTGATAAGTCTATAAGGCAGTTAGGAACCAGCGAAATTCCAAGGAACCATGTTACTGGAATAGAGCTGGCTTGGATGCACTGCAAGGTTATCCTGTCCTGTCTCTTTTCCTCTCACTTTAGCTCATCCTCTAGGGCTGTCTACTGCATGTTCAACTTCATTCTCTTTGTCTTTAGATAGGCCTGTCTTTGAGTTCCTTGATGACTCATGGTGAGTCTAGCTTTCTATGACACAAATTCTAACACCAGTTCAACAATACCTTATCACTCTAAGAACCAATGCCAAAAAGCTAGTCCCTGAATCATAAAACATTCATTTCCAAGATGGAATAAGATTGCATTTTCTTGAAATATGTGCTCACTTCTGTTCTCATCAACTGTGCTCAGGGAAAAGTCACAAGCTGCACAGAGGGTGGCCCATCCTTTCATGAGCCTGAGTTTGAGGATGCTTCTAAGAAAGATGTTGACTGGAAAGGCCTGGAATGTGTTTACTAAATCACCAACTTCTGTTGTTTTTATATTTATTTTATTCTCCTATGTAACTTTCAAATAGCCCTTAAATGTAAAATTACACAAACTATCATGAAAATAAATGAGATAATTGTGTGTACCTCTTGAGAATTTTAGAAAAAGCTAAATTCATGATACTTTAAAGTAGTTCCACTGTGAACTGAATAGTAGCGCAGGTGAAATAAGAATAGTTATTTCAACTTCAAAAGTTGTTACTATTTTTCAAGCATAAAAGAATTACTGAAAGTTACAATACTTTGGAGGAAAAGAATGATCAAAATCATTTTATTTCTCTAATGTTCCTTTTTAGGAACTAATCATGTATCTACAACATTTTTTTAAAAAACCCTTCAAAGTATTTTAATGCATTTATAAATATTTAATTTTGTTTAGAAACAGCCTCAACTGAATTTTACCTCTGTAGTGAACTATATAAAAGTTGATTTTTGCTTTTTAAGAAGTGTTAGAATTATAGCTTGTTATGAAAATACTCTATTTTATTTTGCTTTCTTCTTTGTTTTCTTGGGCTTTGTTTAGTTTCTTTTCATTTACTTTTACTTTAATGTTGTGGCATTGGACACTTCCTTGGGAGATGAAAGTACACATTTTAGTTTCTCTTTCTATTAACCAATCATTAACTGTAAAAAGCACTATTTTAAAGTTGGATTATGGTTGGAGTTTTAGAAAATTTGTATTAAGTTTTTCTCCGTAAGAAATTGAATGACCTAGGGCTGACTGTGTTATTTTTGAACCTAAGTTTCTTTGTGAAAGTAATATGTTATATAATTAGAATATACATATGCATATATTATATGTGTGCATACAGATACACAATGTGTATATATATATATATATATATATATATATATATTATAGTAACCACACACACACACACACACACACACACACACATATATATATATATATATATATAAACATATATATTTTTTCTATTTTTAGCTCTGATATATTATTTTATGAAGGGCTCTGTGGCTTTATTATTCATTCATTGTTATTATGATAAACTATTACTTGGTCAAATAATTACATCTAATATTCCTATACCACACCAGTAGAGGTTCATGGATAAGAGCATCTTGTACCATAAATGTCAGAGAATGCTAAAATATATTAGTATACCTTTATTGATTAATAGGCATGAGTATCTGCTTCTTATAAAATAGCCATATACTTTGCCTGAAGATTAAAATGCCAAGATAATAAAGGTGAGTAATGATATGTATAGCCAGAAACAAAGACTGTGAGATTAGGCCCTAGTACAAAGATTTGAGCTTTTCTAAAACACCTGAAAAAAAAGTGCCACAACATTTAGGAAATATTTGTGCTTGTTGGACACTCAGTCATAAATCTTGCTATCTCTCATATGTGCTCTGACTGATGGGTATATGGTAGAAGAAGGGCATGCAAGACAGGGGCTAGAGCTCTGAACTGACCTAATGTCATTCCATTTATGTTTTATTGGTCAAAGAAATCCACAAAATATTTATTTATTTATTTACTTTTATTTTGAAACAGGGTCTCACTAAGTTGCAGAAGGCCTAAGTAGCTGAAGCTGGCCGCGAACCTGCAAGCCTCCTGTTTCAGCCTCCCAAGTACTGGGATAATAAGAATGTGCCACCATGCCCAGTATAGAACAGCTACTCTATAACTAATATCTCTTCAAGCCTTGCATAGAACAGCTACTCTATAAGTAATCTCTCTTTGTCATTTATAGTTAGAAAATCATACACTGGTTCATATCACCAAGATAACTAAATCTTGTTACTTCTACTCTGATCTTTAATTTTTTTTCTTTTCTCTTTTTTCTCAGTTGCTTCTACTTTAATTTGACCCTCATCACTTCTTACTATGTTTAGTAAAACAGCTTCACAATCAGTTTTCTTGGAATAAACAATTGATTCTCCCTTGAGAACCTATAAACCTCATGAGGGCAAGGACTTTATTTATTTATTTGTTTATTTATTTAATTTTTGTGGTTCTGGGGATTGAACGTAGGAGTTTTCTGCCTTTTAACTACATCTACAGCCTAGTTTATTATTTTATTTTAAAACTATCTCTTTATGTTACTGCAAACTGAATCAGTTTTCCTCCTGACTAAGCCTACCAAGTACCTGGATTATAGCATGCACCACTTTACCTAGCCTTGACTTTATTATTTACAGATGCATTTTCATTCCCTGATATAGTACATTTCTCAAAGCAGATGTTCCATAAATATTTGCTGAATATATGAATTGAATATCAAACTGTAAACGCAAATACAAATTTTAATATTAATCTCATTATTCTCAATAGCTTCCTACAGTGTTCAATATAAAATTTAAGATTTTTAGTTTAATCTACAATGCTCTTCAGGATCCAACACTTGCTGCTGTAACTGACCTCCCATTTTTCTTTACAGTTAACCTATCTTCCAGCAGTTTGCTATTAAGGCTCACTGAAGGGGTCCTCTTCCTAAGAATGACCTGACCTCCCTCTTTGACTTGGCCTAAAGCCCTACATTTCTTCAAGACTTTTGTGGATGCATTCCTCCTGCAGGACATATTCTTCCATGTTTCTGGAATTGGCCTACAGTCACTCTTTGTGTCTCTTTTCAAAGGGTATTACTTCATCACACTTTTCAGTCTACAGAGAAGGTGCTCTATTGTTTATCCTCCTATGACCAGCAAATACCTGGCATGCAGTAGGTGCTTTATAATTATGATGCAAATGAACTGAACTGAGGCAAGATCACTGTTGTGGAGGAATAATAGCTTTAAATTCACTGCCAGCTATTTGATGGAGCACTCGACTTAAGCCTGGGGACATTTATTTCTTCCATTATTAAAGTCTCATTAGCGTGTTCTCTTACAAAATGAGCTAAATTGTTTCTCTTTGTTCTCAAAATAATTCACAATCATGAACTTGGTGTTACTGGATCCCCAGATGACTATTGTCCTAACCTTTTTTTTTTTTACTGAAGCTTGACTTCATTTCTCTTTGATTGCTTTTGTTGATTGAGCAGGTGGCTTATGTTTTATTCCTGAACACTCAAAAAACTCAGGCTAGTCCAAGTAAAGCTGTGTTTGTAAAATGCTAAACTATTTGTTTGGTGGTAGCTAAATTATTTTGGCATATTGAGCACAGAGCCAGTCTCATCTTCTTCCATAGTAACGATAATTTTGTTCTAGCATAATGGCCTCCAGGAATGAAAAGAAATTCAGCATTGATTTGACAAGACTAATCTTTAAGTGGATCATACTGCAATTTATTTTGAATAGGAAGAAAAACATGATATATCAAGCACCATGATAATCTTGTGTGTACCATTGGTGCATAAGTTAAAGTAGCCCCAGGCAACATTTTAGTTATTCCTCTTTGATTTATTATCTTTCTTTAAATGGAACACAAATGCATTCTAAACAATTTGAGGTCACCTAGTGCTTTTGCTTATGTCCCAACTATGGCCTGATTCTCTACATTCTTCACTGTTGAGAGGAAAAGTGGCAAAAAGACACAAAATCTAGTAAGGAAAAATAGAGCAGACCATGACAGTCGGTGAATAGTCATGATTTTTTAGTTTTTAAGCATAAATTTTGAATAAATTTTTAGAAATATGTTTGACGTTTTCAGAGAATAGATGGAATTCATTTAGAAACAATAGGTCCTTTGTTCTTTGTTTTAATATTGGCTAAGAAATAGCAATATTTTATTAAATACCAGTTAATAAGAAATAGCAAGCTTAAGATGCAATTTAGGGTGAGTAGGAGTCTGCTTGATGAAAGCCAGCATTCTCTACAATCATATGTGAAAACTGAGGCCCAGGGAAAGTATGTGTCAGGCCAAGGTAATGCCGTTAGGTGGCTAATACAGAAACTCAACCCAAGACAAAGACAGTCTCTTCTCCCTGTATTTTTTCAACTCTGTTTCTGTGATTTTTCTGTTACTTATCCTTTTGGTGTTATCATTTTCAATGCTTATTTGTAGCAAATTGTTTTAAAGGCATCTTTACATTCATAAAGGAATGAGAATTTTAGCTTAATGAAGCTGATTTTGAAAAGATCTGTTTACAGATGTAGGAGAATTATCATTCTGCTGTAATCTTACAAAATTCTATTTTTCCTACAGTATTTTACATAAACAAAAATAAGTATATCTAATTAATGAAGACTGAAAGTGAGGTTATTTGGTGATACATGCTGTTGGCAAGATAAATGTTAGAGGTAAAGCATATTATCTCTAGTCTGTTAAATTTAAGTTTTACTTGATTCTCTAGGAATTGCTTAAGAATATTTTAAAACGTTCTGGATCTGCTCATAGCATTTTATTTTGTTAGACTCAGTCTTTAAAAGACTATATACAGAAGTAGAGGTATACTTGTGAGCATTTCAACTGCGTTTTCAGGTAGATCAATATTCATGCACTCAAGATACACAAATCTTTGGTAATATTAAAAATGGCTGGGTTACTTTTTTATATAAAATCCTTCTTACACATATTAAGTACTGTATCATATATGGATTCTGTGTTGTTTGTTCTGTTATATATATTTATATGAAAAAATGAAAAGCTTTATTTATGAATATCTGGTCTGGAGAAAGAAGAATATAAGTATTTTTACCAATGCCAATATGAAAATGTCATTTATATTAGTATAAATATGTGTATTTCTTTTAAAATCTCCTTCATTTAATATTGATAAATTCTCCTTCACTTTATAAGATGTATTTATCTTCTTTAAAAATCAATCTCTCATTTTTCAAAGCAGTTAACTATTCTTACTAGTAATACTTTTGTAACAACACTGTGAGGAATAGATATTATAACTTTTATTATGAATTAAATACAAAAGCAGAAAAAATTAGAAATATATTTCCCCACATACCTTTGTTGTTAAAGCAGGCACCACTTCATCTCAGTTTTCTTGAGTTGTTTCACCGTGGGCAATACTGAAATTTTATCTTTCTCTCTATAGAAATCAAAGGGCTGTGCTGAGATTAATTCTGATAGCTCTCTACTCTAAACTCTTTATTAAGAGTAAAATTACACCTAGCACTGTAAGTCTGGCTTGTGGTGTGTGCATGTGTATACAATTTGGGAAATTAGAGGGATGTTAGGGGGAATGGGGAGACTGTTTCTGGAGGAGGATGAGGATGGCTTTCCGGGTGATATGTTAGGGGAAAAGAAAAAAAAAATACGACCAAGGAAGACATTGTGAACAAATGGGAAGATGAAATAGTAGGAAGAACACCCTTCCTTAATTAAAAAGAAGAAATTTCTTCACCAGCCAAAGATCCTCACAGTTATAGTAAAAGATATCCAGCTCACTCTGGCTTAAGCATGAAGAATCCCTATTACAGAACATTCTAGAGCAGATGGGCTTCAGGCATTTTTGATATCATCAAAATTTCTCTCTGCTTCTATCTCAAAGTTTTATTCTTTGTAGTATTTTACAAGCCTGTAACTTAGGAGTGAGAAATACAAAAGGCTGTTATCAATAAATAACTACTAATTGTATTCTTGATGAAGGATGAAATAACACAGAGGAGTTTCTAAAAGTGAAAGGGGACCTTGAAGAGCAACCTGACAGATTCCATCCTGGGTAGAGGAAGAAGAGACCAAGCAGGACTCAGAAGGATGCACCTGAAAATGAAGACCAGCAGGAGCATGGAGGCTAAGGGAAAGGTTCAGTGTCTCAGAGACACACCTGTGTCTGGCTTTCTGCATTGTAATAATATCCTCCTTCCCAGAGATGGTCTCTATTCTCAGGATGGCCATCTGAAATCTAGATGCTGACTCCTGTCTATACCTGAGTGTTTCAGGTGCTTTTCATGGAGCTGAGCTGGTCCCCACCAGACTCTCATTTCTAAGAAAATAAAATTTAGAACGAGAGACACAGAAACTATATCTGTCAGACTTAATCAAAGCAAACAAATAAAATACATCAAATAAAAATAAAACCATGGACACATCATAGAGTGGAGAAGTTTAGAGGCTCTCAGCAGCAGAAGGAGAAGATGTTGGATGGGAGTGGGAAAGAAGGGGACTGGAGATGATTATGTGTTGCTTTATTTTTGAGGTAATAAAGATCTGAATATGTTTGAATGTATTTACCTCTCCATTCTAATCAGATGAGTTTGCTTCCCAATCCACAGAAAAAGTAAAACGAATTCAATAGAAAATTCATCAATTCCTTGACAGCAAATTTGTAAATCATCAGCATCTCTCTTCACTCCTTCTCTGTGTGTCAAGATAGAAAAGGGTGCTTTTCTGCTACATTATCCTACCATAATATTATAAAGTGGATCCAAAACTTAAATAACCAAATATGTGGGGCTAATTGATTGCAAGATTGGTGAAATGCGGTCTGAATCTGCATAGCTATCCATCCCGTGAATCCCTGAATTCCAGGGATCTGTCTGCCAGGTCCCAATCCATCTCATCCCGGCTGCGCCTTGGCACCATCTGATACAGTGCCTCTGCACTCTGCCTTAATTATGCATGGAGATGATTCTAAAGTTGGCTATGACTTCCATGATAGCACTTGTAATCTCAGGACTAGTGCTTTGTCCTTGAGCTATTGGGACTGAGAACTACTGATAAAACAAAAAAACAAATCTTTTTTAGTGCCTGAGATTTTCCTACCTGACATCATCCTTATCATGTATTCCCTTCCTCCACAGAAGTAAAAAGGGTAACCTACTCTGGTTTGATAATGAAAGCTGCAATGGAAGATGGGGGCCCACTGCCAGGTTACACAGTATGCCAGTTTCTCCCATCTTCAATATGCTCTGTGGGATTATTGTATCTTCAGTGACTAGGATTTTGACTCAGTACATATCAGAAACTTTGTAGACTCTTTGAATGGATGAATAAGTAAACCAACAGGCAGATAATTTATAAAAGATGAATGAGGCACAAACTCAATGTATAAAATGAAATATTAATTTTGGTGGAAAGAAGCTTCTTTTCTATTGAAATTTCTCTTTTCTACAGGAAAGGAGACAATATGGATTGGCCTGTAGTATTCCTTACAACCATGAAAGAAAAAAAATCCCTCAAATAGTAGATAATGTTCTTTTTCTTTCTTTTCCTTTCTTTTCTTTTCTTTTCTTTTTTTTTTTTTGTCATACCGGGTTTCCTGGAAACCCTTATACCTCCGGGCTACACTCCCAGACACCTAAACTTTATATTTTTATTTAGAAACAGGGTCTCTTAAGCCGGCGAGGCTGGCTATGAACCTGCGTGATCCTCCTGTCTCTGCCTCCCAAGCGTGGGGATTACAAGCATGCACCACCATGCCTGGCATGATAATGTTCTTTTTAAAGACATATTTTACATTTTAGAGCAATTTCAAGCTCCCAACAATATTAAACTGAGAGTACAGAGATTTCCCCTGACCCAAGACGTGTCTTTCTCCTTACCAAAATTTCCCACCAGATTGGTACATTTGTTACTACTGATGAACCTACACTGTTGATAGTCATTTAAATTCTCATTGTGGTACCCTATGTGAAGAAATAATTAAAATAATTGAGATATGTTTCTATGCTTACTTCCAATGTTCATTTCCATGTGAATTAATTGAAGTAGTTTGATATAATTTTCTCATTTGGAAGAACTAGAATTATTAAAGTAAGTTATCATAGATTGAACAGCTGCAAGTTTTAAACTAAGAATGACTATTAAAGCAATATATCTTAGGCTTGCCTCATTTCCATTGCTTTTAACATTTTTGCCTTTGTTTGGTCAAAACCTTTGTTTTAGGAAAATTATTTATATGTATGATTTCACCATCTATAACTTTATTTTTTTCATCCATTCGAAACATTTTTTGAGCTCTTACTGCATGTATATGATGTTAATTAAGGCAGGGTCACAGATTCTATGGATGACAGGAAAGGTGAACAGAATATTTATGAATATGCTGGGCAGTAGCAAGCATTGGGTAATTCTCAGCACTCTCAACTTTCTGCACCATGTTTTTTTTTTTCCTTTTCACACAACAGGCAGAGAATACTTCCTATCTCACACTTATTTTAAAACCTAGAAGCTACTCCTTAGAATGGGCTTTCTTTTATTGTTAAGTCAGGATTACCTTAGTACTAAATATTTTTTCATGTTCTTGGAATATATTCCCTGCTATTTAAAAAAAATATCCTGAAACTCCTTTTCTATTTGATATCTCTTTTATGATGAATGAAAAAAGAGATATAAATCTTGTTAAAAGTTGTCCTCAGATTGAAAAAGGTTAGAGGTACTTTAGTAAACAGGGAAGGCAAAAAGTATAGCCTTTTGACTTTAGTTGTACTTAATCTACATATTCAGAACTCAAGCCAAAATTATGCTGAGGAGAATTTTCTACAGGGCACCTTTCAGGAATATCTTACCTATATCTTTCTCCAGGAAGAAAAAAACAGACATAAAGAAAGAAGACTGCAATTAAAATAAAAAATATTCTTTGTGATTTTATAGGGTTATCTTCATTGCCCTAAAGTTAGGCTAGGCTACTGTTATTATATTTGGTACTATTTACCAATATTTCTGGTTCTCCTTTTTCTGGACACAGGGTAAGATTGTACTTCTCAGCACTTTTGAAGACAGGCATGGCCATAGATCTTCTCTTGGTATATGAATTGTGAGTAGAAATGACATATACCACCCAAAAGCAGAAGCCTTACAGGTAGAAGCAGGAAGATGGATGCACCAATTGTCATGTTCTTTTCTTTCTCTTTGTTGCAATACACATTTTAGGAGATAAAAACTCTAGGAGTCTACAACCCTAAGAGATGTTAGAGTAGAGGAAAATTCACTGCTGACCTAAGACAGTTAAGCAGCTTGAGTGAGAAAGTAAACCTTTGCTTTCAATCACTCTGATTTGGAGCTTATTTTTTTCAAATGATTTTTATAAATACAGGAATTAATAATCAGAAATAGGAGTCCTCTATGAAAAAGCATAAAATAATATCTGACATGAATTTAGGAACTGGTGGCCAGATAAAAGGCAATTCATGTTAAGCTGTTGCAAAATATTGGGCTAGTTAATTTGTTTCCTGAGGAAAAAATGAGATGAGATCATATGCAGAATGAACTTTTAGCCATGGGAGAAGAAGATGGGCACAGAATGCCAATATTTATATTGGTTGCTGTTGATTGTATTTGGCCAAGAATTGAAGGAATCAGTGAGATCTAAAAAAAAAAAAAAACAATTTGCTGGGTTTGCAAATAAGAAATTAATATGACCGGATATTCTAGAAACTTAGGGCAATAAAATTTTGGCAGACAACTAATTTTAGAAATTAACAAGGGAGATAACATTGAGAAATACCTTTGGGCCACAAAGGCTAATTAAAACTCAATCACACCACTATGCATGCATTGAATGGCTAAAATCCAAAACACTGAAGGAAGGTAAGAATATAGAGCAATGGGTACTCTCATCCATTGAATTTGGGACTGCAAAATGGTATAGGCATTTTGGAATACAGTTTGGCAGTGATTTTCTTTTTTTACAAAACTAAATATAGTCAGACCATATGATTCAGCAATCCTGCTCCTTTGCATTTATCCAAATGGGCTGAAAATGTATGTCCACACAAAAGCTGCATGTGAATGTTTATGGCAGTTTAGCTCATAATTTCAGAAGACTGGAAGTAACAAAGATGTCCTCCACTAAGTAAATGAATGAGCCTGTGGTATATTCATACTATGAAATATTATTCAATGATTAAAAGAAATGAACTATTAATCTTTTCACATAGTGCTCATATTTGTACAAAAATCTCAGAGTCTCATTTTTATGTCAACTAGTATTGCTTTATCTTTGTTGAAAAGCAGAAACAAGCCCAACAATGAGCCTCTTCTTCCATCAAAGTTACTCAAATATAGAAAATTTTCATTAAAAGTGATATTAATGGTCATAGTAGTTCAAAATCTTTGATATCTATCACTCTTTAAGGGGTATGTGTGTGTGTGTGTGTGTGTGTGTGTGTGTGTGTGTGTATGTGTTTCTTGATAGTAACAACTGATCTTATAATCTATAGTTTTACTTTTTCCAGGATGTCATAGAATTAAAATATAAAGTATGTAGTCTTTTTAGACTGGTCTGCCATACTGCTATTAGCACATTTAAAGTGTTTCTGTGTCCTTCTGTGAATTAATAGCTCATGAAATATTTTCAAAAGTTGAATATTTATACTTGGAGTAAAAGTTGATGTTTTACATCATGACTGAGATTTTTATCAGTCTTATATGTATTATTTGCTACTTCAGTTATTTAATACTATCTATCAATCTTGCTACTGAAAAAAGACATTGGAATCTCCTTTTATTTCTCTTGAGGGAGGGTTTTGTAGCAATCCAATTAATTTTCTACAGGATGCTCCATGATATACTCATTGTCTTTTATGCAGGGCTTACATTTTCTTAGATAATCACTGGGATGTTTCTGATCAGCTTGGTATATTTAATATGAGGTTATCATTTGATTGTGTGAGTTTATAGTTTAAATGTGTCTGTTTATTAGTAGATTTTTCCAGCAGTTAGACAACTTTCTCCTATCATATTTATTAAAATTTTGAACTAGTCACAATATTTACTGTCTGCTCATATTTTATGTGAAAGATATAAAATGTTCTCACTGCATATATTAATAGTATAGGCACACAGAAAGAAAAAAATAAGTTACCTGTAATTACATGACTCAGTAATAACTACCATTGACAATTATACACACACACACACACACACATACACACACATACTAGAAATATATATATATATATATATATATATATATATAAATATTATTCTAGGAAGTTTAATTTTCTTAGTGACATTATATTCAAACATTTAATGATTTAATGGGTGGTCATTAAAGCTTATACTTGCAGCAGGGTATGCCATCAAAACACAAATATCCCCCAAAACTGTAGTCAAGGAAACTATAGCATAAAGCCTCAGAAAAACTGTCAATCAGAACCAAATCTTATCTTCTGCTTCCCAAGGATACACGTGCAAGAATGTGTGAGTTACATTAGTTAGCTTAATTCTTTAAACCTAACAATTGATTCTTAGACAAGATAAATAATGTTCTGGTTTTTCAAATATACATTTATTGGTGCACTGTAAGTATACATCATAATGAGAGGGGTTCAGATTGATAGGAATGCACAGCACTTTGTGAGTTCTGTTTAATTTTTTTAGTAAACAAAGTCATAAGCTCACATTAAAACTTTTTTATTTTTAAATTTTTTTTGCGGGTCTGGAGATGGAACCCAGTGGCATTTGATATCCAAGCCACACCTCCTACCCATTTTTTTTTTTTTTTTTTTTTTTTGGTGGTACTGGGGTTCCTGGAAGCCCTTCTACCTCTGGGCTACACTCCCATACCTATTTTCTCTACTTTTGAAACAGGGTCTCTTAAGCCAGTGCAGCTGGCCTCGATCCTCCTGCCTCTGCCTCCCAAGCACGGGGATTACAAGTGTGTGCCACCACGCCCGGCTCCTACCCAATATTTTATTATTTTATTTTATTTTATTTTATTTTATTTTTTGGTAGTACTGGGGTTTCTGGAAGCCCTTCTACCTCCGGGCTACACTCCCAGACCTAATTTTACATTTTTTTTTTATTATTTGGAAACAAGGTCTCCTAAGCCAGCGCACATGGCTGGCTTCGAACCTGCGTGATCCCCCTGTCTCTGCCTCCCAAGCGCGGTGATTACAAGTGTGCACCACCACGCCTGGCTTTTATTCTTTATTTTGAAACAGGGTCTCATTGAGTTGTGGAGGGCCTCACTAAGTGGATGAGTCTGTGCGCAAACTGCGATCCTCCGGTCTCAGCCTCCCAAATGCTGGGATTACAAGTGTGCACCCCCACGCCTGGCTAAAACATATATTTAAATATGGCCTATGGATGAGATCATGAGCTGTGGGAGATGAGAGTCATATCTTCTTTCCTTTATTTGAAGGAAAACTCACAAAACTATAAATTAATGACGAGATATGCATGGGGAACTTCTAGGCTATCATATGTGTTCTCATAAGTTTTATACGTTTTTATCTTTCTTCTTTTAGACCATTTTAATTTATACAGAATTATCTTTTTATAATATTATATTTTCTTTATATAGTTTATATGAAAACATTATATTTTATATATTAGAAGCTTTTCTGTACACCAACCATAAATCTACTGAAAAAGAAATTCGGAAAACACTTCCACTCAGGATTTCCCACAAAAATAAAATACTTAGGAATAAACTTAACCAAGGAGGTAAAAGACCTCTACAAAGAAAATTATAAAACATTTGAATAAGAAATTGAAGAAGCTCTTAGAAGATGGAAAAATCTTCCCTGTTTATGCATAGGCAGAATAAATGTCATCAAAATGACCATACTTCCAAAAGTGATCTACAGATTTAACGCAATTCCCATTAAACTACCAACGTCATTCCTCACAGACATAGAAAAACCAGTCCTTAAATTCATTTGGAACAACAACAACAAAAACAACAACAACAACAACAACAACAACAAAAGAATAGCCAAAGTATTTCTCAGTAACAAAAACCATGTAGAAGGAATCACAATACCTGACTTTAAACTATACTACAAAGCAATTGTAATAAAACAGCATGGTACTGGCACAAAAACAGATACATAGACCAATGCAGCAGAATAGAAGACTCAGAAACAAATCCACACACTTACAGACAACTGATTTTTGACAAAGGGGCCAGAAACATACACTGGAAAAAAGATAGTCTGTTCATCAAATAGTGTTGGAAAAACTGGTTAACCATATGCAGAAAAATGGAAATTTATCCCATTTTCTTACCTTGCACAAGAGTCAATTCAAGATGGATCAAAGACTTGGAAATTAGACCAGAGACCTTGAGGCTCCTTGAAGAGGGCATAAGTCTAATACTGCAACACATAGGCACAGATAAACACTTTCTCAACAATACCCCAAAGGCACAACAAACTAAAAGCCAAATTAATATGTGGGATTGCATTAAACTAAATAGCTCCTGTTCAGCAAAGGAAAATTTCAAGAACATCAATCGAGAGCCAGCAGAATGGGAGAAGATTTTTACCACCTACTTCTCCAATATAGTACTAATATCTAGAATATACAGAAAACTCAAGAAACTCAACACTAAAAAAACACATCATCCAATCAAAAAATGGGCAAGTGTACTAAATAGGTACTTCACAAAAGAAGAAATTCAAATGGCCAATAAATGCATGACAATATGTTCAACACCATTGGAAATAAGAGATACAAATCAAGACTACCCCGAGATTCTACCTAACTCTAACTAGTATGGCAATCATTCAAAACACAAACAACAACAAATGCTGGCGAGGATGTGGAGAATTGGGAACTCTAAAACATTGTTGGAGAGATTGCAAATTAGTGCAACCACTTTGGAAAACAATTTGGAGGATCCTCAGAAGAATGGGAATGAACTTACCATTTGATCCAGCAATACCACTTCTGGGTATCTACCCAAAAGAAAGGAAACCAAACTACCAAACTAATGCATGCATATCTATGTTCATAGCTGCAAAATTCACCATTGCCAAACTATGGAACCAACCAAGATGCGCATTAAGAGATGAATGGATTACAAAACTGTGGGATATGTACACAATGGAATTTTACTCAGCCATAAAAAACACAATTAGGTCATTCTCAGGGAAATGGATAGAACTGGAGGACATTATGCTAAGCAAAATTAGTCAGTCACAAAAAATAAGAAATTGGATGCTTTTCCTAATATGTGAAAGCTAAGGAGAAATGGGTCATATGAGGAACTCTAGATGAAAAAAGAGATCCTATAGAGGAGCAAATAAGGCAACCTAACTGAGAGAATAGTGGGGGGGGGACTCTCTAAAGCACTTAAACCAACATACTGATGTCAACCACTAATCCAAGAATGGGAAGGGGGAGGGAATGGAGTGGGGATTGAGTAGGGTCTAACTGGGCGATGTGTGCATGTATGTCTACACAAGTTTTTTTTTATACCATTATGATATATGAATACAATGCACCAATAAAAAATGAATAAATAAATATTTAAAAATAAAAACAAAAAAGAAGTTAATATTGGTTAATTATATATAATAGTGGTATTCATTTGTGACCTATTCATACTTGCAAATAACTTAATTTAATTCTCAATACCTCACTTTGGCCTCCTTTCCTCCCTCTGCTTGATTCTCTCTTCTACCTTACTTCTCTTCTATTTTTGTCAGAATCCCTTTTTTTCTTTCTAGTTTTCACATACAGGAGTAAACATATAACTCATAAATTTCTGAGTCTGGCTTATTTTGCTTACAATGATGCTCTCCAGTTTCATCCATTTTCTTTCAAATAACATAATTTTGTTCTTTAGTGAAATAAAATTCTATTGTGTATATATGCCACATTTTCTTTATTCAACTCTTGATGGACACCTAAATTGGTTTCATAATTTGGCTATTGTGACTTGTGATTTTATAAATACAGGTATGTAGGTATTTCATACTTTATTTTGGATAAATACCTAAGAATGTTAATAGCTGGATCATATGGTGGTTCTATTCCTAGCTTTTTTGGGAACCTCCATACTGATTTTCACAGTAGGTATATTAATTTATATTTCCACCCATAGAAACAAATTCTTCTATTTGAATTACTCATGGACTTCAGTTTTCTGGTCTAACATGCAAAAAGTGAAATCATCACTCTCATTTTCACAACTAGAAAAATATTGAGAAAACTAAAACTATTACTCATAGAAACATAAAAGAACTAAATTAACAGACAAACCACTGCTCTTCAAACTAGAGAGACATGGGTACAGAATATCACAACTCTCTGGGCATAGAAGTCACTGCTGGAGTCAGTAGCTAGCAGAAAAACATAATGGGTAATTGATATGCTCTGGACACAGAACATGGGCTGGCCTGAGAGATAAAGAGACAAAATATCATTAAGAGGAGACTTTATTTTCATAAATTTTTACCTCCAGTAAATCCTCCAAGTACTCAGGATAAAGAGCAGAGAGTAATATCCTCATGCTTTTGACCAGAGGAAGGAGAAAGTAATGATTTTGAAATGTGCCCAGAACACTGTCCTTCTCCACAAAGGCCTCAAGGGAGGCTATTTTACTCATGGATGTCCTGGAGCAAGAAAAACATCTGACTTCAGTTCTACCTGGTCTTCTTCTCTTACCTCAGGGGGCTGGGGAAAGTCAAGGGAGAGGCACTTGTGAAAGTAACATCTCAGGGACAGGAGATGGAACCCTGATCATGGGATTGTAGAATGCTTCCTTTATGGGATAACTTTCCATCTCTATGACAAAATATTTGTGATAAACAACTTAAAAGGAAGGTTTGTCTTGGCTTATGGTTTTAGAGGTTCCAGTGCATGATCATTTGGTCTTGCTGCCTGTGGACCTGTGGAAAGGCAGCACTCATGGTGGAAAAACTGTGCATCACAATTTCTTTTCTTTTTCTATGAACTAGATCACCAATCTAAATTATTACAGATATAAGTTTCTTTTAATATTCATTTGTATGACTCAATATGCTTTAATTTGTCCTAATTTTGCTAAGGTTTTCCTCCAACATAGTCCATAAAATGGTTAACTTTTTATAAATTGTTAGGACCGATTTTTCTTTGATAAATATTCATTGGTTAACTCAATCACCCCAGATAGATTGAACACACACTTTAGTTTATTGAAACAATTGTGTAACTATAATTATTTTGGGGAAAATGTTCACAGAAAAACTCTGATCAAGGAAGAAAATGTAATGGCATCCTCAACTTTCCCTCAAAAAAATCTTTGATGATTTTAGTCAAAATATTTGCTAGCGAGTAAAAAATGTTTGATGAGCTTATACTATGTGCCAGGAACAGTTCTGCAGGCTGATTGAATAGGAGTAGGAAAAACAAAGACAGCTCCTGTTCTCATAAAGGCTGCATTCTATACAGCTTCATTGGCCATTGGAAGAACTTGTGTTTTTCCTTGGGAGAAAATCAGAAGCCATCTGAAGGTTTTGAACACAAGAAAAATATGTGTGGAAGTAAACTGACCCTCTGCATGGTTTGCACAATGAATAATCACATAAAGTATTTCTGTGACCCTAATTCAAGGTTATGTCTTTACCCTTTTAGTGAGCCTGTATAAACATGGCAATATCTATTGTCATACAGAAAATAAACTTTATGTACTTCAGAATAAACAACAGAACACAAATTTAGTTTGGTCCTGCAAATAAATGAAATATTATACTTTTAACATAAATTATTAACTCCTTTGCAAGAAGTTACAAACTTCTCAGTCAAAATATTTTCATCCATTTTGCTTTACTAATGTGTGAACATCTGTGATGATTTTACTATATAATGTTTACATGCTTATATACTATTTTACTACCTTGAACAGATTAATGTAATATTTGCAAACTGAATTAAATTGTATTTTTATTAAATTCTTTTTTTAAATTAAAATTGAGTAAGCTGGGCATGGTGATATATGCCTATAATCCCAGTACTTGGGAAGCAGATACAGGAGGATTGCAGATTTGAAACCAGTCTCACCAATTTAGTAAGGTCCTCAGTGACTTAGCAAACCTTATTTCAAAATAATAAATAGGACTAATGGTGTAGTTTGAAGGTAGAATGCCACTAGATTCAACCCCAATGCCACAAATATATACACGCAACAAAAATTTTTGAATGAGGAAGAAAGAGAAAAATTGATGATACAATGTCTTTGAGTAAGTAGGTGCGCATTAGGATATGAACATCTGGGCATACAGACAGCTAGCTCTGTGTGGAAAACACAAACCCTAATTTATAGCATTTGCCAATATTTGTGATATATAAATAATCATTTCTCTACATTCTTCTTGTTTTGTCAGTATAACAGTGAACATGGTTAAGAGAGGTAAATGCATCTACTCAAAAATTGTCCTTTATTGACCCAGAATTAATTCTTTCCCAACATAATTCTAGGATATATACACATGCTTGATACTTGTGCACTTCTTCTTTTAGGATGAAGCAATATACAAGCTCTCATCATTTTTTAAGTTACAGTAATTCTTTACTTCCTCCATTTAAATAGAAATAATGGAAATACAATAGTAAAGCTATTATGTTCATAATGAAGGCACTAAGAGAATTGACTGAAATGGTATCATTAAATTCAGTCATTTGCACTCCAGCAGATCAGAGTTTAAGCTTGCTGAAAATGAGCATTATAGACTAATTCAGGAATTCTTGATCTGAGAAGGTAATCATTTCTAATGTGGTAAAAAATGGCATGCTTTAGGTTTTGTAAAAGAAAAAGTAAAATTATAATAAACCGAGATTTTAAAAATTGAGATGCTCATCAGAATAATATCTGATTTCTAGTGTGTTAGAGATTTTTAACAATTGGTGGTAATTATCTATGATGCTTCATAGTATTTTACTCACATTTATTTATTGAGCATATTTTTTTCTAGGTACTGTAATGTATTCTTAAGATTAAATGGTAAGCCATGTAATGTGGTCTCAGCATTTAAATATGCTGGGGAATGTGATATCTAAGTATGTGTTATACACACTGTATGTATTATACATAATATAGAAAATATATATTGCTATATAATATATAATTATATATTACCATGTGTAATATATAATCACATGCCATATCTTTTAGAGCTTTATTTCTTAAAAATCATTGAATTAGGATCTGGTAATTATTTTCTAAAAGGAAATATGATCTCCAATTTTTGGCAAACATTTCATATTTTGCTATGGATGTCCTAAGATGATTATTACATATAACGCTTTAAGTAGAAATAAATACCTACAAAATAAATGATATAAAAACACACCATTCATCTTTTTTGGCAAATCCTTATATCACTGAGAATATAAAATTAATATGAGGTTTCTGTCTAGAAAAAAAATTTATTACTTCAGAGAAATCTGGCATATTTAGATTTCTAGCTCCTCTAAGAAGATGTTTGGTATCTGTAAACTTTAACTGTTCATCTTGGTCTTTGGACTGATTCATCCCATATTTTGGAAACATTTAAAAATCAAGGTGATGTTGAAGGGATAAAGTGAGTTTCAGCTATTAAAAGTATGAGTAGAATTTTATACTACCCTGGGCCTAACCTAACAAAGAAAATTATAGTACAGAATTGAGTTATTTATATTTTAAAAATTATAATATGCTCGACTTTAATTAATTTGAAAACATACTTCTTAAGTATGTTCAGATAAAATACAATTTTCAAGCCAGGCGTGGTGGTGCACTCTTGTAATCCCCGCTTGGGAGGTTGAGACAGGAGGATTGCGCTGGTTCGAAACCAGCCGTGCTAGCTTAAGAGACCCTGTTTTCACATAAAAAGTATAAAATAGGTCTGGGAGTGTAGCCCGGAGGTAGAAGGGCTTCCATGAACCCCAGTACCACCAGAAAAATAAATAAATAAATAATGAAATAAAATACAATTTCATTTAGAAGCATTGACAAATGTCACTGGATATAGAAAATAATCTTAGAATGAGAAATATTTTGAAGGGCATGTTTTATATGAGAAATATTTTTAATAAAGATATTTAGCCTAAAGAAAATGGTAAATATAATAACTGCCATAAAAGATTTGAGAACAGGAAATTATTATGAATTATGAAAGGATGGATTTTAGTTTACTTTTTGGAAAAACATTTGTAATAAAATTCATCCAGCACAGCATTACAATTAGTTCTGTCAAAGTAAAGAGCTTAAATGATGGCTTGATATCTGAAGTTATAACATAAAAATTCTTGAATTAGGCAAGGCATGAAATTAACTACAGCAAAGAGCCTGCTGAGGGGTTAGGTCGGTGCTGGAGCCAGTGAGGCCGGCATCACAGCCTGCCGTGAGGCATGGCTGGTGCTGGGACCTCCGAGGCCAGTATCGGAGCCGGCCGAGGGGTTAGGCCGGTGCTGGGGCCAGCAAGGCCGGAATTGGATCCTGCCATGAGGCAAGGCCGGTGCTGAGGCCTCCGAGGCCAGGATTGGAGCCTGCCTTGAGGCAAGGCCGGTACTGGGGCCTCTGAGGTCAGGATAAGAGCCTGCCGAGGGGTTAGGCCGGTGCTGGGGCCAGTGAGGCTGGCATCGGAGCCTGCCTTGAGGCAAGGCCAGTACTGGGGCCTCCGAGGCCAGGATAAGAGCCTGCCGAGGGGTTAGGAAGGAGCTGGGGCCAGCGAGGCCAGCATCGGAGCCTGCCGTGAGGCATGACCAGTGCTGGGGCCTCCGAGGCCAGGATAAGAGCCTGCCGAGGGGTTAGGAAGGTGCTGGGGCCAGCGAGGCCGGAATTGGAGCCTGCTGTGAAGTAAGGCCGATACTGGGGCCTCCTAGGCCAGGATAAGAGCCTGCTGAGGGGTTAGGCCGGTGCTGGAGCCAGTGAGGCCGGCATCGCAGCCTGCCGTGAGGCATGGCCGGTGCTGGGGCTTCCGAGGCCAGGATAACAACCTGCCGAAGGGCTAGACCAGTGCTGGGGCCAGCAAGGCCGGCATCGGAGCATGCCGTGAGGCGAGGCCAGCATCGGAGCCTGCCGTGAGACATGGCCAGTGCTGGGGTCTCCTAACCCGGGAACGGAACATGCCGAGGGGTTAGGCCGGTGCTGGGGCCAACGAGGCCAGCATTGGAGCCTGCCGTGAGGCTAGGCCGGTGCCGGGGCCTCCGAGGCCGGGATTGGAATCCTGCCAAGGGGTTAGACTGGTGCAGGGGCCAATGGCCAGCATCGGAGCCTGGCGTGAGGCAAGTTCACTCCTGCGGCCTCCAAGGCCGGGACCAAAGCCAGATTAGGGGTTAGACCGGTGCAGGGGCCAGCAAGACCAGAACTGGGGCCTCCCATGAGGCAAGGCCGCTGCTTGAGCCAGCGAGGTCTGGATCAGTCCACTGAGTAGCCAGGCCACTACTGGGACCATCAAGAGTGGGATCGGTACTTGCAACGCAGCATGCACAGAGAAATATCGCAGAAAATATAAATCAGATGCTTCTCTTAATCAGCAATAACTAGGAGGAAAAGGGCAACAGGAAGAGGTTGAGCTATAGAAAGGGCCCTATAGTGAAGCAACAATGTGACCAATCAGAGGGTATGTAATACTGGAGGGCGGAGCCTCTTTAAAACGCAGGAGGTACATAAACAAATGTATCAAAGTAAATCACCAAAGAAGCGTGGGATGGAGGGAGGGGGAGGGAATGGGATGGGGGCTGGAGGAGGGCTAATTGGATGATGTGTGCTTGTATATCCTCTCAAGTCTTGTACTCCGATGTGATTGATATATGACTACAATGCACCAATTTAAAAATAAATTATTAAAAAAAAGAAATTAACTACAGTAATTTTGCATATTAAGTATATTGATATTCTAGTCTTTGCTGAGCCAAAAAAAGAAAATAGAATTAACACAGAAAGATAATATGGGCAAAAGATATGTATGTTTGTTTTTAAGATAAAAGAAAGAATAGTATAATTTTATGTTAAGAAATGAAATGAGAGGAGCAGAATCATTGGCAGGAAACTTGCAGGAACAAAAGTATAGACTATGAAAAAGCAAATGGGGTACAGGGTATAAGCAGTAGATACATCTTTTTAAAATTATTTTATTGGTGCATTGTAGTCATACATCTTAATGGGACATACAACACACATCACCCAATTAGCCCTTACCCAATCCCCAACCCATTCCCTCTCCATCCCTTCTTCCCATGCTTGGCTTAGTGATTGACTTTGATTTGTTTGTTTAAGTACATCATGTGCTTTAGAGAGTTTTCCTCTTTCCCCTCCCATCCCCTCAGTTAGGTCACCTTATTTGTTCCTCTATAGGATCTCCCTCTTTATCTAGAGTTCCTCCTGTTACCCTTTTCTCCCTAGCTTTTACATATTAGGAAAACTAATTTCTTATTTTTTGTGATTGACTAATCTCACTTAGCATAATGTCCTCTAGTTCTATCCATTTCCCTGTAAATGATGTAAATGTGTTTTTCTTTATGGCTGAGTAAAATTCCATTGTGTTTATATCCCACAGTTTTGTAATCCATTCATCTGTTGATAGACATCTTGGCTGGTTCCATAGTTAGGCAATGGTGAATTGTGCAGCTATGAACATAGATATGCATGCATTAGTTTGGTAGTTTGGTTTCCTTGCTTTTGTGTAGATACCCAGAAGTGGTATTGCTGGATCAAATGATAAGTTCATTCCCATTCTTCTGAAGATCCTCCATACTGTTTTTCAAAGTGGTTGCACTAATTTGCAATCCCACCAACAATGTTTTAGAGTTCTCACTTCTCCACTTCCTTATCAGCATTCGTTGTTTGTGTTTTGAATGATTGCCATTCTAGTTGGAATTAGTTGAACTCTCAGGGTAGTTTTGATTTCCATCTCTCTGATTGGCAATGATGTTGAATATTTCTTCATTCTTTTATTGGACATTTATTGGCCATTTGAATTTCTTTTTTGTTAAGTGTCTATTTATAATTTACTTGCCCATTTTTTGATTGGATTATTTTTTTAGTGTTGAGTTTCTTGGTTTCTCTATAGATTCTACAAAGAAAATTTTAAAAAAAATGAAAAAAGAAACCGAAGATCTTAGAAGATGGAAAGATCATCCATGTTCATGTATAGGCAGAATAAATACCACCAAAATGGACATATTTCCAAAAGTGATCTATAGATTCAACACAATACCCATTAAATTACCAAGATCATTCCTGACACACATAGAAAAATAAGTCCTTAACTTCATTTGGAACCACAAAATAAACACAGAATAGCCAAAGCAGTTCTCAGCAACAAAACCCATGCAGGAGGAATCACAATACCTGACTTTAAACTATACTACTAAGCTATTGTAATAAAAACAGCATGGTACTGGCACAAAAACAGATGCATAGACCAATGGAGCAGAATAGAAGACTCAGAAACAAATCCATACACTTACAACCAATTGATTTTTGACAAAAGGGCCAAAAACATACACTGGAAGAAAGATGGTCTGTTCAACAAATGGTGTTGGCAAAACTGGTTAACCATATCCACTTTCTCTCCCTGAACAAGAGTCAATTCAAGATGGATCAGACTTGGAAATTAGACCAGAAACCTTGAGGATCCTTGAAGAGGGTGTGTGTTCAACACTGAAACACATAGGCACAGATAAACTTTTTCTTAACAAAACCCCAAAGGCACAACTAACTAAAAGGCTAATTAATATGTGGGATTGCATGAAACTGAAGAGCTATGTTCAACAGAGAAAACTAAAAAACTTTAATCGAGAGCCAGCAGAATGGGAGATTTTGCCACCTACCCCTCCGATAGAGGACTAATATCTAGAATATACAGAAAAGCAGATACATCTTTGACAGAAGTACAAGTTCCAGATTTTTTAAATAGGAGGTGAAGCAAAGGATAGGAGTACAGTATATGGAGGTGTAACATAGAGAAAAAAGGACTCTAATGACATCTGAATCTATCTACTTCCTAGTCCCTGAGTACTCTGTGTTCTGTGAATTAATCTTGTTTTGTGAGAGAGGAACAGAAAAAAAAACAGGGACACCAATATTTACAGAATATATACTCTATTACTTATCACATTTTGCACTCATAAACCCTAAAAATATAGACATTGTTGTAGTTTTTAGATACAAATATATGAATCAAAAATTAATTTATTTTTCTAAAATAATATACTCCTAGAAGTGACAAATGCAAAATTTATAATGTAGGTCTGCCCGACATTAGATTTGATATTTCTTTGCTAATTCCTTATTGCCTGAATAATTGAAAATCTACAGGAAACTTCATTCAAATATATTTAATAAAAAATTAACAATAATATATTTTTGAAATCTTTCCTAGAGTGTGAGTTTTATGATAATTGTTTGAAGCAATTATTAGAAGTTCTTTTTATTTTTGGTTTTCAAAAATTTAAGACCACATTGGCATGGTGGCAGTACTTAATAGACAATTCTTAAAAGAGTGAATTTGGAAGCTAATATACAGTTGTTATACTTTGAAATTTTTCTTCCTTTCTTTATATTATTGCTCGCTTATATAATTTTGATGTGCAATAGTAATTTTTAAATATTAAAATTGACAACATTCTGTTTATTATTAAATATTCAGCTGTATCTTCATAAAATTTCTAATTTCAGCCAGGCATGGTGGCACATGCTTGTAATCCTCATGCTTAGAAGGCTGAGAAAGGAGGATCACGCAGGTTTGAAGCCAGCTTTGCTGGCTTAAGAGACCCAGTTTCCAAATAAAATACTTAAAAAATAGGTCTGGGAGTGTAGCCTGGAGGTAGAAAGGTTCCATCCCCAGTACCCACCAAAACAAACAAACAAACATTTCTTTAAAAATTTCGTGTTAGCTATCTTACATTTTAAAAACAGTACAGCATGGGAAAGTAATCACTTACATGGTATGGATTATCAGTAATTCCTTTTTATTCACCTATAATAAGAAAATTGGTTGTGAATCCTGTCATTGTATTAGCATGCATGGTCATTTATAAATCAGTGGCTTAGTGTTGATAAAATTATGGACTGTTAATTATTTAATTATGTTAATTTTCTTCTTCCTTTTTAAGTACATAACATACTAAACTTCAGTTTCCTTTTCTCTGGAATGTTTGCATATAAAACTTGATGTAGTATACATATGTGAGATTTAAGAATACTTGAAAAATCTATAAATTGGATTAAAGAAAGCTCTCTTCTGCTTATTGAGTTTAATGCATCTGTGTTCAAAAGATCAGAAATATATATATTCATGAAGAGACTGTAACATATAAAAGCAATATAATGTAAGGAAACTTCATTGGAAGTAAATACAAAGAACAAAAAGTAGAATACTAAAATTTGTGCAGCTTGCCCCCTTTTGACAATGGAAATAAGACAGAGGAGACCTTTGAAATGTTATAAAAATTTTTCAAAGCAGCATGTGAAATGGGAGAGAACACAGGTCATAACACGTAAAATTATTGTGATAACTTCCCTATGTTGACTGGACATTTTGGATCATACATTATAGGGAAACTAGATTATTTTGAGTATTTTAATGTATTTTAAGAGTATTGAGTTTTGTTCTCTCAAGCAATTAAGTGGACCTCTTTGATACTACCGAGCTTTAATATTTTGTTGGTCAGTTTACTCCAGTTTTATTTTTACATGTAGGATGTGGATTTACTCTATGCATGTTCCTGACCCTTAAGATTTGAACTTTGAGGGGTCTCACCTGAGCCATGGCAATGCTCTGGATTGCCTTCACTCTGGTCAAGCTGCAATAACGTGGTAAGAAAACTGGTATCATTCAGCTATGCAGGTCTTTTGTATTTGTGGCACAGTTCGCCCTTGACCAAAGACCCATGGAGGTCCCTGCATAGAATTCTACGTCATCATGTTCAACTGTGAAATTTTTAGCCACTTTAGCAGTACAAACTCCCCATGTGTGATTCTTTATTCAGGGAGACCATGATTCATGTATTTTGTCTAATTTTATAATTATCTTTGGTGAGAGAGTAGGTTCAGTACCAATTATTCTATCTCAGTTGGAAGTGAATGTTCTACAGACAAATCATTAATCAAAATAGAATACTTTTTTTTCTCTTAAGAATCATTTTCTTTCCTTAATTAAGTATACTGGGACAATCTTTAAAAGTAGAGATATCAAATGCATACTATAGGAGAAAAATATAAATATTTTGTGATTTGTGATATTTATTGGTAGCTAATATTTTTAGAAAAGATTACAATCTCACAGGTATTAAAACAAATTAGCTGAATTAAAACCCTGTGATTGTTTGATTCTTTGGAAATAACAGTATGGCCACATTAATTCATTCTTTTAAAAATTATCTATTCCCTGATCTGTAAAGTGAAAATGACCATAAGCAATGACAAAACTGTAGTACTGAGCCTCCACACTCAAGTCTTGATCTCAAAAAATCATTTTCCCTAAAAAAAGGGAGACCTTATTAAGAACCGGACTATTTCATGTCTGGGTCAAGAAATGTACAAGAAAGTGAGGATCATCATGTGCTGCCAAGAAGCAAGCTATGAAACAAGCTATTGGTTAATACCGTAACTTCATAGTAGCTGTCACCGGCTAATGATGGAACAGGGTGATACATAAAAATAATAAATCATAGCCGGGTGTGGTGGTGCAAGCTTGTAATCCCCACACTTGGGAGGCAGAGACAGGAGGATCGTGCTGGTTCGAAGCCAGCCTCGTTGGCTTAAGAGACTCTGTTTCCAAATAAAAATATAAAATAGGTTTGGGAGTGTAGCCTGGAGGTAGAGGGTTTCCAGGAACCCCAGTACCACCAAAATAATAATAATAATAATAATAATAATAATAATAATAATAATAATAATACAACAACAACAACAACAATAATAAATCTTAACTGAATTTAACAACTCTTCTAATTGATAATTAAAAGGAAAAAGTTAGCAATTGTTCTATCTTTCCAAACATACACTATACATCATTGTAACAAAAAGACCCTCATGGAAGAAGAAAAGCTACTTACAGTGAATTCCAATTAATAAATACTGAAGCAGCGACACACACACAAAAAAATCACTGCTTTGCTATCACTAACAATTAATTAGGGCTTTGGTCAAAAGTGTATAATAAAACATGAGGTACACTTTGCATTGAAAAGACAAGGCTGTCACACCTGAAACTAAGTATCAATCAGTATCACAAAAGTAATACAACCAACCAGTGTGTGCCTCCAAAGTTATACTATGCAAAGTAAAAAAAAAAAAAATTACTTCTGTTCTCTCAAGGAAAAAAAAAAAAAAGAGTATCTGGATCACTCTTTTAGATCTTATATCCAGTATAAAGAAATACAGATTACAGTGAAACTGCATAAGAAATACTCAGCCGAAACCAATGCTGTGAATTATTTATAGGATAACTGATCCAATTTCTTAAAAAAGGCAATGACTCTGCCAGGCAAGGTGGAGCACACTTGTAATCCCAGTACTTGGGAGGCTGAGACAGGGGGATTACAGGTTCACAGCCAGTCTCAGCTACTTAGTGAGGCCCTCCACAACTTATTGAGACCCTGTTTCAAAATAAAGAATAAAAAATAGGGTCAAGAATGTACCTTAGAGGTAGAATGCCCCTGAGTTCAATCCCCAGTATCCCCCCGCACAATGACTTAATAAATAGATGGGGGAGGGAGAAGAATTTAAGTGATACAATTAAGAAATAAAAAGAATGGACTATTTAAATTGTTATCTAATTTAAAATCCAATTTTAGAATATTTTTTCAGACAATAAGAACATTTTATGATGAGAAATTATTAATATTGTTGACTTTTTGTAGTGATCATGGTATTATTTTTTAGTAAGAAAATGACTTTCTCTGCTTTTATTTCATACTGAAATAGAGTTCAATAATATACTGTTTGGTGTTAGTAATGTT
Organism: Muscardinus avellanarius; assembly: GCF_963383645.1. Classification (NCBI taxonomy): domain Eukaryota; kingdom Metazoa; phylum Chordata; class Mammalia; order Rodentia; family Gliridae; genus Muscardinus; species Muscardinus avellanarius. The sequence goes on from NC_137797.1 coordinate 39,964,322, forward strand.
TTACTAGCTCAAAGTTAACTTTCTGTTTAATCTCTAGAGTATTTGACCCATTTTGTTTTTGCTTCAAAGATTTATGCCTTCATAAAATTAAGACTTCTATAAAACTAGAAAAATGCTTTGATAACTCTATGCCAGAGTGAATAAGCAGTCAATTTGTTATCATTAGTAATGAAGAACAATGAGCTGCCCAACTGTTGAAAAAATAATAAAAATTATCCTATAACAAGACAGGGCTCCTATATTCAAGCACTCTTTTGTGGGAGGATTAGCATGATCATAAATTATTGTAAACTAAGACATAAGCAATGATTGAATGGTAAATTCTTCAGGCAATTCAATGAAAAATATCTATCAGCAAATTGTTCTTGTCTCTCTTTTCTGCTTGAAATGCACTCTACATTCCAAAGGATTCTAGTGTTTCTTGGCTCTAACAATAACCATGACCTCTTAGTTTGACTAGCTTTTTAAGCTGAACAAAAACACATGGAGAATTTCTTGGTAGAATATTTAAAAGAATAGGTCTGTAAAATCTGTAAAAGACCAAATGCTAGAATTGAAGATATTTGAAATACATTTCTCTGACAAAAAAGAATAATTATTTACATATAGAAAATATGCTTCAAAATATCTTAGGGGAAAAAAGAGGAAGATCAACAAATAATTATGATGAAGAAGGTGAAAATGGGGGAAAAAGCTATTTTCTTCAAATTCTGAAGTTCAATTTATATCTCAGAAAAAATAGATCACTAATATTAGAACTAGTTTGTAGTTCTAGTTCTATTCTATTGCTTTTAGAATAAAACTGGATTTCTGTACAATACCTAACGCCCTTGGGCCATCTCAATTTTAGATAAACCTCCCCTTACTCTTTCTCAGTGCCCATATTGGCCATTTTTCTTTCTCTTTTGCTTCACTGGCATACTGCTTATCTTGTCCCCGCATGGAGACGTATGTTTGCTTGTCCTTCTGCTTGAAATTTTTTCTCACTAGATGGCCATACAGACTCTTCCTTTAGGTCTTTGCTCAAATATTATTTCCTCAGTGACATATAATTTCTGTACTTCTATTCTTCTCTCTCTTCTTTTGGTCTTTCCCCATACCCCTTATCTTGTTGCATAGTATATATTCTAGTTATTTTGTTCATTCTCTTAACGGATGTTAATACTCTGCCTGCAGGGATTTTGCTGTGTTTGCAGCTAATAATCAGAGCCTAAAATGAGTGCTGGGATAGAACACTAGTTGTTCTCCATTTGCTGCAACAGCTCTGTCCCAAGAGCTTTTCCTGCCTGTTCTTCACTATTCCCGTAGCTGTCCTCATCAGGTTACTTACCTGAATTTCCTTGCATGCTGGCTTCTCACATGCAGTCATTTTCTGTGAAAAGCATTTTGAGAGAATCAAATGGGAAAGAACGCTTATGTTGATTATTACTCTTTTTGCAGCGCCCAGTGTTTGTCTGCTCAAGTCTACAGCTGCCCCATAAAAGCTTTCCAAAGTCTACAGGGTCCCCAAGATCTTTTATCTGCTTCCTTGTTTCCTGTTCTTGCTGCTTAGGAAAATGTCTTCTGGTTTTATTTATTTATTTATTTATTTATTTATTTATTTATGTTTTTGTGGATCGTATTGAAAATGGCATACATTCGGACTGTGCTTGGGGCCATCTCCCACCCCCTCCACTTCCCCTTTCCCCCTCCTAACAATGAGTATCCAGGTTGACTATGCTACATTAATACTTTAATACATATTTGGATGTAGCTCCTCCATTAATCAACCTCAGCCTTCTTTGTTTCTTACCTTTACCTTTCAGCTTTGCTGAGATTTCCTCTATATTATCTGAAATCCCTCTGGTATTATTCCTAATAGTCCCTAATTTGGGCATATTAGAGAAAACATATGTCCCTTCTCTTTCTATGCTTGGCTGATCTCACTTAACATAACATTCTCCAGGTCTTTCCATCTTCTTACGAAGGGGTTGAAATCAGAGAACTACAGTAACATATGCATACCCATGTTCATCACAGCACAATTCGTAATAGCCAAAATATGGAACCAACCAAGGTCTCCATCAACAGAGGAATGGATTGCTAAATTATGGGAAATACACACAATGCAATTCTATTCAGCTATAAAGAAGAAAAAAAATCACATTTTCTGTTTTATTTCCTAGGCATCCAGGCTCTTCTTTTTTATCTCTTTAATCCTTTCTACACCCTTGTTCAATTAACCCTTTGTATCCAGCCCTACAGGTTTGCTTCCATGGATTCAACCAATCAGAGATGGAAACTACTCGAAAAAAACATATCTGTACTGAACACATGCAGACTTTTCTTGTCATTACACCCCAGACAATACAGTATAACAAATATTTACCTAGAATTTGCATTGTATTAGATATTATAAGTAATTTAGAGATTATTTACAGACTAGGAAGTATATATGTAGGTTATATGCAAATATTATCTATTTTATAGAATATATTTGAATCCATAGATTATGGTGTTCTTAGGAGATGGGAGTGTGTGTTCTGGAACAAATTCCTCATGGATACTGAGGAAGAACTACTGTTTTCCCTTTAACAGAATGTCCTCAGTTATTCATTTGAATGTCCTACTTCCTGCTGGGACTCTATAGATAAAATAGGTATTCTACAGTAAGAAAAAAATGTTAATAAAACTATCTTCTAGGAAAATCAAGTGCATATAATAATGCATATTTCTTAGCACACTGTAAGTGTTCAACAAATGGTACTTTTATTTGGGCAAGATTATTCTCAATATTGGCATCTTAATAGAATAATTATAATATTTTATATATAGTGTAATATTTTAGGAAATTCCATGGCACATGATTAGAATAGTTTTCTAAGTCCATTTGTCCTTTCCTACCTTCAAAATTTCAATCAATAACTAAGAAGTAATGCAGTAATAACTTTGTTAAGAAGTGGGTCTTTATGATTAATTTATTGTCATTTTATAAAAATTCAAGTGCAACTTCTAAAACTGCTGCAGTAGCAGAAATACATTTACTTTGTTTTATGTCAACTGGGTGACTCCTCTGTGTAAAGTAATGTAGTTCAAACACAGCTCAATTTATGATGCAAACAAGAAAGATAAATCATAGAACAAGGAGTCTAAAAATAGCTAATGATTACCTGTCAGCTCCCTGAGTTCCAAGCTGCTATAGTGAATGGCTCACATCTATTAAGTTCAGACCATGCCACAAAAAAATTCGAATGACCAAATATAAACCTATGGGGTATTTAGCAATTAACTTAAGGGTAGACTTTAAGGTCTGTGTTGTTCTAATTAATTTTTGTGCACATATTATGGAGGGTAAATCTACATGATGTAGTTAATGACAGTTTTTATTCACTGCTGGTGAAGAAATAAGTATTGAAGCCTTCTGTTAGGGACTCCCCTTAAACTCACACCTGAGTATAATGCAGTCTCTATAATGACCATTTGGGATCTCAGAAGAACCTTAATGAGCTGGGACAAAATTACTGGGAAAAGAATTACTGTGCCGATGCTAGATGGAGTCCCACAAGCTCTTTTTTTCCTGAAAGATAAAATCTACCAGTAAAACCATCCTCTTTGGCAGAGTTATATACTCAAAAAGAGCACGAAGAAATTGTATTTCTATAGGCATATGATGAATTTACTTCATACAATAATTATCATTTTTAAATTGTACAATTAGTAGTTTTAGTAACTTAGTCTAGAAATTTATTTTATTAACAATATAAAATATGTGATACCAAGTAAAGCTGATGTTGTTAAAGCCCAAATGTCCTTTTGAGCATATAAAGTAAATCTATATCAATTCTGTTTTTCTCTAATTCTCACCCACTATGACTATGAAAGGTAGAAAAGCTCACAAATTCCATATATTTCTTTAATTCAAATTTTTGGTGTCAACTACCAATAATACCTTTCTTCCAGACTTATATTTAAGCAGATTATAAAGTGTCTTCTCACTCCTGGCCTATAGCATTCAACTAGTCTCTTTTCCTTGTATTTTCTATTTCAAACAACTTTGAACATTTGCAATGTTCTTTAAATTCTCATAGCAAACACATGTTTCTTACTGAAAAGTAGCTACAAATAATATAAAATGGGACGGGGTCATGCTGCTAGCCTGAGTGCTTCACCTGAAAAATTTCTGAACCCCAGTGCATATTGGGGTAGAGCTAGAGCTTGTTCTGCCAGAAACAGAATGTTTGGCACAATTTATGCCATAAACATTGCAGACTGGGCATGCATTTGTCATATTTTGCCTAGAACGATGATTTATTTGGTCTACTCAAAGTTTATAAAATACTGAATTAGGTAACAACAATTTAAAGATGTTTGAAACTCTGAAAGTTGGGATTTTAATTTCCTTCTTGCCCTCTATTCTGCATGGTAAAGTCTTCTGGAATAGGGTCACTACAGGGGCCCCTAGATGTTGCCTTTGCAATATAAGTTTGTAACATGGAATCCTCATTGCTTATGGTTATTACTTGTGAATAGACATACTATACACACACAAATTTAAAAAGGCAAAGGATTTGAATAGTTTTTTTCCTCAAGAAACACGTAAAAATGGCCAATAAGTAAGCACATCCAAAGATGCCCAATGTCATTAGTCATTAAAGAAATGCATATCAAAACTGTAATGTTATTACTTGTGCAACTTCTGTATAGAATTTGAATTTATAACCACTTATTTCAGCTATGTCCAAAGTCACTCTCATATTAACAAAGATAGGGTAAGGAATAGAGTTCCTATACACATAGGATACATGTGTTTAAAAAAGAGGCAATCAGTAGTAGTAAGTACCCAACATTTACAAAAGTCTGAGTGGTTAGGTTATGGAAAAGGGAATAAATATGGGCATTCATTAAAAAAAACAGAATTGATTTATTTTTGGAAGTTTACATGTTAAAATTTGTTACCTGAAATGAAAATATCAGTTTTAAAAGCTAAGCACATTGTCTTTTGAACAATTTTGAGCCCATTATATATTTTTCAATATATGCCTAAATATGCATCTTTTTAAAAGAAAGGTATCAACATACAATATGTTCATATTCTATGGTTGTTCAATGTCAAAAGCATTTTTAAATCCTTATGCTTTTTTGTCTTTCATGAAAAATAATTTTAAAATTTGTTATCTCTTTAGAATTCATGTAATAATCTGTCTTGGCATTGCTCCAAGATTAAGCCTAACTAAAATTGTAATAAAATAACATCTTGCCGGGCGTGGTGGCGCACGCTTGTTATCCCCATGCTTGGGAGGCAGAGACAGGAGAATCGTGCAGATTCAAAGCCAGCTTTTCTGGCTTACGAGACCCTATTTCCAAATAAAAATATAAAATAGGTCTGGGAGGGTATCTTGGAGGTAGAAGGGTTCCATTCCCAGTACAACCCCCCCCAAAAAATTACATCTTCATCCCTGAGTACCCACTCTTTACATGCTTTTTTTTATATTTCCAAAATTCGAATTTATCACTTTCTCCTGCAGTGGAAACAATGCTAACATGTCTAGTACATTCCGAGCAAGACCTCCTAGGAAAGGCAATTGTTTTACTTATTTTAACATCTAAGTGAAGGAAAACTTCCTAAAGAATGATATATGGCTCCAGATTGCCAGGATGCAAATTTCAATCCCATTTTTATTGAATAACCTTGGGATTTTACTTGAATGACTTTTGGCTTTTATTTTGGCCCCTTTCTTCCTCAGTTTCCTCACCTATACAAAGTTGGGATTAAAAATAATAGCTACCCACATGAGTCATGTGTCCCCCAAATAATCATATAATGAAGTCCTAACTCCTAGTATCTCAGAATGTCACTTTAGTCGGAAATAGGATCATTGCAGAAGAAATTAGCTAAACAGTGTTATACTGGAGTTTGGTCAGCCCCTAACCTTATATGACTGGTACCCTCATTAAAAGAAGAAACTGAAACATAGACATGAAAATAGGAAAAATGCCATGTGTGCTAGTTAGCTTCTAATCACTATAGCATATACCTGAGATGATGAACTTATAAAGAAAAAAGGTTTATTTGGATCATGGTTTCTGTTACAGTTTGAACTATTATGGTTTGGGAAACTGTCCCTGGGGACCTTTGTTAGTACCCAGCAAAGACAACACTAAAAAGTGAAACAAAGCTATAGCAGGGCACACAATAACCGTTTCATAAGCATCACTTGAATAGGTCTAAAAGACTGTACAAATATACATTTTAACTATTCAGAATGAATACATGATAAAGAAATTGAGTTTTGCATAGCTCCCATCCATGCTAGTCTGGTAGCTGTATGTTGACTCCAGGTCTCTGTGTGGCTCAGGATAGCACTTCTTGTGGACCTTCCCAAGTACATCCAACCAAAACCTTCCTAGGGAAAGGAATACAGAAAAGGCGGATGGAGTAAGCTTCAGCTTTCCCTCCTGTGCATTCCTTTTCTGCAAGTTTGTTGGCTTTTCACATTTAATTACCGTGTCTATCAGAGAAGGTTCTGAAGCAAGATCCATCAATCCTTGTTTCTTAGACTTAGAAATAACCACTGGTGAAATGGGGGTTTCTTGAGAGGAAACCCGGCATTTCCTCAAGATGAAACGGAGTTTCCTAAGAAGGAACTCGACATTTCCTTACCGGGTTCTTGTCTACAGTGAGCGAAAAATGACACCTGCAGACCTTAGGAAGGGGGGGTAAAAGGTTTTTTGGAAGCAGCAGGGAATGGGGGAGGGTGGTTGAACACCCCAAAGGGGCTGGAACTCTGGGTCCAGCAGCTGCCTTCAGGACAATACTTGAGAGTAGCCCAAGCCAAATTGCCTTCAGGTGCAGGCTGCTTTCTTCCAGAGTCCTCGCGATCTGCCAGAAGGGAATAGAGAAAAGTGGCTGAACACCCCAAAGGGGCTGTCGGGTCCCTGTTGTCCAGTAGCTGCCTTCAGGTCACTACCTGAGTGTTGCCCAAGCCAAGTGACATCAATTATAAACTACTTTCTCCCAGAGTCCAAGCGATTTGCCAGAAAAGAGGTGCAGGTCACCCCTAGGGGCCCTGGTCAGCCTTGATGTCCAGCAGAGGCTTCAGGTCACTACTCGAGAGTAGCCCAAGCCACATGCCCTCAGATGCACTCTGCCTTCTCTCAGGGCCAACACGACCTGCAAAAGAGAGAACAGCTCCCCAAAAGGGGAGGGGGGTCCCGAGGAGGAAAAGCCCCTTTTGCTATCTGACTAGGGGCTTTGCTGATTCCTGCTAGTCCTCTTTTGGTTAGGGTGACTTTTGGGATCCCAGGAATTCTGGGAAGCAGCTCTCAGAATTTGCATAGGGTATTTGCAAGTCCTTGAAGAATCTCCTTTCAGCAGAAGTGAGAGACTTACTCTTGGGTTTGAGCTCCTGGGTTTATTGATTAGTAAACTGATGGCTTTGTGAAGCTCTGGTCCTTCTTATCTCTGAGCCTTTGGAATTTCAGATATTTGTCGCCTCTCAGGAAACTCAGGAAATTAACTTTTTTCTACCAAGGCCTTTTCCCTATCTGCCTATTTCCTTTCTATCTCCTCACTGGGACAGCAGCAGCCAGGTGTCCCCACAGTCTGCAAACCCCTTCTCATAAGCAGGACCTATTGGAGGGAGGCCTTGCAGATAAACTGCAAGAACAGGATTGTAGGCTGAAGCATGTGACTAGTGCCACAAAGCCAGCGCCATGTCACAGGAGCTTGACCAGAGGCAGATCCTGTGTATTTCTGAAGCTTATGTTCTAGTATAGATTCATTCTCTTATAAAAATGGATCAGATTTCTTTAGAGGAAACTCCCACTAGTCATATTGATGTAGCATCAATTATTCACTTCTTTAATATTAGTAGGTATTGTCCTCGGGTCTTGATATGAGTGATATATCAGATTCTTAAAATAAATTAGAGAGTATGCCCACCCTGAAGTGATTTGCATGAAATTAAAACTATGTTTTATGACAATATTATAGGACTCACCTGTAAAAATACAGAACATCAATATATTTGGGTTGACATATTTATTGGTGTAGATTTTTAACTATTGATTCTACTGCTTTTGTGGTAATATATCAATTAATTTGTGTGTGTGTGTGTGTGTGTGTGTGTGTGTGTGATGGTGGGAATTGAGCCCAGAAGCATTCTACCTCTGAGCTATACTTCTAGCCTTTTTTACTTTTGTTTTTGAAACATTGTCTCACTATTTCGCTAAGAATCTCACTCACTATGTTTCTGAGGCTAATCTGGAACCTATGATCCTCTTGTCTTAGCCTCTCAAAGTAATGAGATTACAGATATGCCCCCAACACATCTGGCTAAGATTTTTACTTCTTAAAAATGAGTTCTGATAAGATATATTTTAGGAAATTGTCCTTTATACATGAAATTTTCAAGGTTGCTGACATAGATTCATCCTACTTTGAATCATACAATGTTTACTTACGAAAAATTTCCAAACACATATCAAATACATACAATAGATTAAATAATACCGTATATAACCATCACCCAAGTTTAATTATACATATACACTGTCTCATATATCTATGACTCAACTTCAATTATATAAACATTATTTCATTTCATTTATTTATGTTACTGACATAAATTTTTGGTCATAAATATTTTAAGTAGATTTAATAAAACATAATTTTATCTACCAATAATTCACTATGCATTTATTATTAAATTAATATTAATCTATATATACATATATGTCCTAATTTTCTGCTCTATAATTTAGAAATTTGTCCTTTTAAAAATGAAATGAAGCTCTACACTTATTTTATTTTTTTTTGTAGTTTCTCACGTAGAATTAATGAGATTGAGCACTCATAGAGCCTTATTCATTATTTTCTGTTCATGGCAACACTATTCTGTAATTATAAGATAATGTACTGCCATAAGAAAAAACTCAATTTCTAAATTGCTAACCTGAATTTTAACTCCCAATGACTATTTATGAGATTTGGCAAGTTATTTAGGTCTTTTGTATCTCTGTATTCTTAATTGGATAAACAGAACAAAAATGCTTAGCTCCTACTGAGAATACAAGAATTTAAATGTATATTAACATACTTGTAAATTTTTAAGTGCTATAGAGAATGTTATATGCAGAAACAATGTGATCAGTACAAATTTTGCTCCACTTTCAAATAAAGAATTCCGTGTGTATGATCTAATGGTTGATAAGTAGTTCTACTGCTATGGAAATTATGTTTTAAGTTTGGCCTATGATATTAAACATGAACAGATTTTTGCAAAGAATGTGGTCTAATAAATATTTCACTAATACTGTTTGAGGTTAGTTAGAAGTGATATTTTAAAGATTTATATTCTATCTAATGGCAAAATAAGAATTCCTTACCACCCTTGTACTTATATTTTGATAATTATAACAAGGGTACTAGATATGTGTATATATATATATATATATATTTTTCTTTTTACCACTTCAAGTATTCTCATATTTTTCCTAGCCTTTATATTAAAAATTTACATTGGCTTATAAGCTTAAGCTACAGCCAATTTTAGTTGCTAAGATATAAATGGGTAATAGAAGTAGAAACAGAAAATGTGTTATGTTGTCTTTTCTCTATATGCTTATTATTATTTATTTATTTATTTATTTATTTATTTATTGCAGTACTGGGGATGGAACCTAGGGGCATTCTACCTCTAGGATACATCCCCAGCCCTATTTTTTTTTATTCTTTATTTCAGAACAAGGTCTCACTGAGTTGCAAAGAACTTCACTAAGTGGCTGAGCCTGGCTGCGGACCCGATCCTTCTGTCTCAGCTTCCTGAATGCTGGGATTACAAGCATGCGCCACCATGTCTGGCTCTATATGCTTATTTAATAATGGAACTGGATAAATTTGTGTGATGTTGAAGCTAATGTATCTTAGTAAAGAAGAAAAAAAGGGAATGATGGATATCTAGGTATCCTAATTCATCAATGCTAGAATTGGTGGCCCAAGTGGTAACTTAATATAGTCACCCAATTTACATAAATATTAGTTGCACTATTAAAAATTTAAACACTACAATATGAGAGAATTATTTTACTATTTCCTGCCTCCTTTCTAATTAGTTTGCAAAAGTAATATGCAGAATAATATGCAGAGATGCTTGTTTTCCAAGGACTACTAAATTTTTGTGTATGTATATGTTTACATGTACACACACACACACACACACACACACACACACACACACTTCATTGGTATTTACAATTTTACCTCTATAGTAAGAAATGTGGTTTTTAATTCAAAGAGATATGAGGAAATTGTCTTAGCAAAATATAAATGACAAAGATATATATTCCTCCATTCTTTATGTCTTTTGGGTGATAGCTGAACCTCAAATCCTTACAGCAACCATCAGTGGGACAGTGACAGGAGTTAGACTTTTCATGTGGGTTGATGATGAGTCTGTAACTTTATCATCCTCCATGATCACTGAGAATTAAAAAAGTTCTCTTATTACACACTGGAATGACAAAGAAAACTAACAATTTTGAATGTCAGCTTTTTGTTTTTACAGAAAATATAAAACTATAAATTTGAATCAATTTAAAAACAGGTTCCCACTTCTGAAGACCCTATAATATTAAGAAGACATTTTTACTGGGATCATAAATCATCTTACAGCAAAATATTAAACTCTTTTCTTGTAACCCCAGTGCTTGGTAGGATGAGACAGGAGAATCACAGGCCCAAGGCACTGCACAACTTAGTGAGACACTGTTTCAAAATAGGGCTGGAGGCATAGCTCAGGGGTAGAATGCTCCAGGGTTCCATTCTCAATACCAAGAAAAATATATCAAAAGCTTTTGAGTTCTTATTTTTTACAGCACACGAGAGGCTAGATATTTAATCATCAACAATGACAAGAAGAAAATGATGTAGGATTACAATGACAACATGCTCAAGCTGTCTTAGAGGAAAACTTGGTTAATACTTACATGCTGATGTTTATATATGCGACACAGGGGTTAACCACCAATATAACATACCACCCGGGTGCCCTGATTGTACATTTATTCTGACTGTCCATTCAGTTATTCTAATTGATCAGTTCTCATGGCACAGCAGTAACTGAAAATAGTAAACATTGTCATTGTATAAAACAAGTGCTTTTTTCCATTTTTTATTGGTACATTTTAACTATCCATTATACGGAGACTCAAAGTAACATTTTTACTTATATACACATCTCTTCGTGTATTTTTCTCTCCATTTCATCATGCCTCCCTTCTTTTTTCTCATTCATCCTAGCGAAATTGGTACTGATACCTTAGTATATGAACATTACATCATTTGTATGTCTTCCTTCATTAAGCATCCTTTTTCCTGTCTTTCCTCCTTCCCCAAATCCTCTTCCACTATTACAATGGTCTCTCTTAATATTTTCATGAAGTTTCCTTTCTTTCTTATGTTATCTTTAGCTTCCACATATCAGAGGAAGCATATGACCCTTAAATTTCTGAGACTGACTGGTTTCCCTTCTTGTTTATTAATTGATAGACGTTTATGAACCAGATACCATTAATGGGACAGAGAAGAAAGGGAGATTTGGCAAGAAGTGTCAGGAGGCAATTAATTACATAGAGTAGTTGGGAAGAAGGAACACAAGATAATTTATGCTTAAATTTATTTTCATTTACTAGCTTGGAACTTTTTAGAAAGAATGTCATAATTAAAAAGTGAAAGTAAATGTTGTGAAAGAAATTTGGGATATGCAGGCAGTAGATATACTACCTCAAAGCTTAGGAGCTGAAGTGTGATCCTGAGTGATCCTGTGATTTTACTTCAATTTCTGGGAGGAGCACTCTTCAATTTTGATACTCTCGGAAGAAGAGCAATATTAGTGTTCGAGAAAGTTTCAGATCTCCAAGGAAATGAGGAAACCATTAAAGGCTGTCTTTGAGATCATATTAAATGCACTGGAAATAACTGGAGATTGGAGGAAAGGTGGAGTAGGTGCCCAGGTGCTGATGTTATTTTAACAATCATAGAAGGAAGCAATATGTAAAATGGTAACCTAATTTGCATACATATTAGTTACATAAGAATGAAGGGATGGTGCTCCGGGTTTTGATCCTAATGGCAGGTGGTATACAGGCAAAGAATATTTTGTTTGTTGTATAAGGTTAAGGCATTATCTCATATTCATAATTTATTGAGTATAAAATGAAAAGCAAAATATGAAAGGACTCCATTTGTGAGACCTTGTCTCTTAATAAGGAATTTAACCAAAATATTCATTATAATGAAACTTTTCATTTCTGCTCAGGTCATTTATTTTATACTTAATATGTCTCTCCAAATATTATCTTTTATTAATATTTGTTGAATATATTCTTTAGATTTTTTAAAACCTTCACTATTTTCTTTTTAAAAATCTCTAATGAGTCTCCAAACAAATAATCACCAGATTTCTCTTCCTTCCATATTTTGTAATGTCTTTTTCAATATCCATCTCTTTATCTAGTGATGTATTGTAGTTATTTCATGCAATATATATTCTAGCTTATTCTTTTTTTGTCTCTTCTTGATCTATTATTTAACCTATCTGATGACTGATGATTCTTTTTTCAGAATATTATATATAACTATTTCTAGAGGCTAATTTCTGATTACTTTTTTGTAAAAAAAAACCTTTAAGTTACAGGGTTTTTTTGTGGTTTTGTTTTGTTTTGGTGGTACTGGGGTTCCTGGAAACCCTTCTTCTTCCGGGCTACGCTCCCAAACATCTATTTTTTATATTTTTATTTGGAAACAGGGTCTCTTAAGTCAGCAAGGCTGGCTTTGAACCTGCACGATCCTCCTGTCTCCATCTCCCAAGCGTGGGGATTACTAGCGTGCGCCACCATGCCCAGATAAGTTACAGTTTTAATATCTACAATTTCAATTTATTCATATCTTGCTGTCTAAATCTTTTTAGTCTTTGTTTCATTTGGCTTTTATTCATCAGTGCTTTGCTCTCTTTTGGTGATCTTCAAGCTATTTTACTTGTTTATCTTATGTATTGATAAGCTAGAATAACACTGTGCATTTCATCACTATAACAAAATACCTGAGATAAATAACTTGCAAAGGAAAAGTTATTTTGGCTCATAGTTCTTGCAGTTCCAGCCCACAATCGATTGGTTGGTCCTACTACCCTGAGCATGGGGCACGGCAGCACATTTGTGGCAGAAGTGCTAAGCAAGGCAAAATAACTTACTTCATCCAGAGGAAAGGACCAGACTTCCCCAGTCTCTTTCAAAGGCATTCCCTCACTAGGTATCACCTCCTAAATATCCACAGTACCCCCTAATAGTTCTACTTTGGAACAAAGCCCTGACACATGGACGTTTGGGGGACACTCATCCTAACCAGAGCAAACATTTAGCTGAGAAACCTTTCCTCCAGAGAGGATCAGATCCTGCATCTTCTGGTGTACAAAAAGATCATTTCAGTCTTCTGAGCATCATTGTGAGTGGGAAAATCACATATTCTGCTGCCCTACTACCCCCATTGGAAACCAAATACAGCATTGTTATCACTGGCAAAACATTGACATGGATAGGTGCAGTTTCTGTACTAAGCCATCATTTTGTTTTTATTTTGAGGAGCATCATCTTTACTGCCTCTTGTGTAATCTACTCTAGTTCATGAGAAAGTTCTGTTTAGAATATAACTGGACAGTAGTGAGAATGAGTTTTCAACACACTTAATCACTTACAATGTGGGAAGTAGAAAAGCACATTAACTATATATAGGTACTTATTTTTCTACTGGAAACTTTAGTCTACAAAATCATCTGCCATAATTCATGTGCTATGCATCCTTTTTTAAATTTTTATTGGTGCATTGTAGTCATACACCTTAATGGGGTACAATATATTAGAGGCATCTATCCACACATCACTCACTGAGCCCTTCCCCAATTCCAACACTATTCCTTCTCCCCTCTCTCCTTCTCATGTTTGGCTTACTGATTGATTTTGATATCTGTGTGAATGTACATTATGGACATTAGGGAATTTCTCTCTTTCCCCCTTCCAATCCGTCTCAGCTAGGTCACCTTATTTGCTCATCTACAGTTTCTCCTTCTTTGTCTAGAGTTCCTTCTATGACTATTTTCCCCCCTAGGTTTCACATATTAAAGAAAGCATCTGATTCCTTACCTTTTTGTGACTGACTAATCTCACTTAGCATACTATTCTCCAGTTCCAATCCATTTCCCTGTAAATAAAGTAATTTTACTCTTCTTACATATCCCATAATTTTGTAATCCATTTACCTGTTGATGGACATCTTGGCTGATTCCATAGTCTGGCAATTGTGGATTGTGCAGCTATGAACATAGATACACATTATGAACATGGATATGCATGCATTAGTTTGGTAGTTTGGTTTCCATTATTTTGGGTAGATACCCAGAAGTGGTATTACTGGATCATATGGTATGTTTGTTCCCATTCTTATGAAGATTCTCTATGATGTTTTCCAAGTGGTTGCACTAATTTGCAATCCCAACAAAAATGTATTAGTGTTCCCACTTCTACACACCTCACAAGCATTTTTGTTTGTGTTTTTTTTATTAATTTATTTTTTAAATTGGTGCATTGTAGTCATATATCAATCACATTGGAGTACAAGACTTGAGAGGATATACAAGCACACATCATCCAATTAGCCCTCCTCCAGCCCCCATCCCATTCCCTCCCCCTCCCTCCATCCCACGCTTCTTTGGTGATTTGTGTTTTAAAGAGGCTCTGTCCTCCAGTATTACATACCCTCTGATTGGTCACATTAGTTGCTTCACTATAGGGCCCTTTCTATAGCTCAACCTCTTCCTGTTGCCCTTTTCCTCCTAGTTATTGCTGATTAAGAGAAGCGTCTGATTTATATTTTCTGCGATATTTCTCTGTGCATGCTGCGTTGCAAGTACCGATTCCACTCTTGATGGTCCCAGTAGTGGCCTGGCTACTCAGTGTACTGATCCAGACCTAGCTGGCTCAAGCAGCGGCCTTGCCTCATGGGAGGCCCCAGTTCTGGTCTCGCTGGCCCCTGCACCAGTCTAACCCCTAAACTGGCTTTGGTCCCAGCCTTGGAGGCCGCAGGAGTGAACTTGCCTCACGCCAGGCTCCGATGCTGGCCATTGGCCCCTGCACCGGCCTAACCCCTTGGCAGGATTCCAATCCCGGCCTCGGAGGCCCCGGCACCGGCCTATCCTCACGGCAGGCTCCAATGCCGGCCTCGTTGGCCCCAGCACTGGCCTAACCCCTTGGCAGGTTCCGTTCCCGGGTTAGGAGGCCCCAGCACTGGCCATGTCTCATGGCAGGCTCCGATGCTGGCCTCGCCTCACGGCAGGCTCCGATGCCAGCCTTGCTGGCCCCAGCACTGGTCTAGCCCTTCGGCAGGTTGTTATCCTGGCCTCGGAGGCCCCAGTACCGGCCTTGCCTCACAGCAGGCTCCGATGCCCGCCTCGCTGGCCCCAGCACCGGCCTAACCCCTCGACAGGCTCTTATCCCGGCCTCGGAGGTCCCAGTACCGGACTTGCCTCACGGCATGGTCTGATGCCGGCCTCGCTGACCCCAGCACCGGCCTAACCCCTCGGCAGGCTCTTATCCTGGCCTTGGAGGCCCCAGTACCGGCCTTGCCTCAAGGCAGGCTCCAATCCCGTCCTCGAAGGCCTCAACACCGGCCTTGCCTCACAGCAGGTTCCGATGCCGGCCTCGCTGGCCCCATCATCGGCCTCACCCCTCGGCAGGCTCCAATCCTGGCCTCGGAGGCCCCAGTACCGGCCTTGCCTAACAGCAGGCTCCGATGCCGGCCTTGCTGGCCCCAAAACCGGCCTAACCCCTCGGCAGGCTCTTATCCTGGCCTTGGAGGCCCCCGTACCGGCCTTGCCTCACGTCAGGCTCCGATGCCGGCCTCACTGGCCCCAGCACCGGCCTAACCCCTCGGCAGGCTCTTATCCCGGCCTCGGATGCCCCAGTACCGGCCTTGCCTCAAGACAGGCTGATGCCGGCCTCGGAGGCTCCAGCACCGGCCTTGACTTACGGCAGGCTCCGATGCCGGCCTCACTGGCCCCAACACCGGCCTAACCCCTCAGCAGGCTCCAGTACCATCCTCGGAGGCCCTAGCACTGGCCTTGCCTCACGGCAGGCTCCGATGCTGGCCTCGCTGACCCCAGCACTGGTCTAACCCCTCGGCAGGCTCTTATCCTGGCCTTGGAGGCCCCCGTACGGGCCTTGCCTCACGTCAGGCTCCGATGCCGGCCTCACTAGCCCCAGCACCGGCCTAACCCCTCGGCAGGCTCTTATCCTGGCCTCGGAGGCCCCAGCACCGGCCTTGCCTCACGGCAGGCTCCGATGCCGGCCTCTCTGGCCCCAGCACCGGCCTAACCCCTCGGCAGGCTCTCATCCTGGCCTCGAGGCCCCAGTACCGGCCTTGCCTCAAGGCAGGCTCCGATGCCAGCCTCACTGGCCCCAGCACCGGCCTAACCCCTAGGCAGGCTTCGATCCCGGCCTTGGAGGCCCCAGCACTGGTCATGCCTCACGGCAGGCTCCGATGCCAGCCTCGCTGGCCCCAGCACCGGCCTAACCCCTCGGCAGGCTCTTATCCCGGCCTCGGATGCCCCAGTACCGGCCTTGCCTCAAGACAGGCTGATGCCGGCCTCGGAGGCCCCAGCACCGGCCTTGCCTTACGGCAGGCTCCGATGCCGGCCTCACTGGCCCCAACACCGGCCTAACCCCTCAGCAGGCTCCAGTACCATCCTCGGAGGCCCCAGCACTGGCCTTGCCTCACGGCAGGCTCCGATGCTGGCCTCGCTGACCCCAGCACTGGCCTAACCCCTCGGCAGGCTATTATCCTGGCCTCGGAGGCCCCAGTACCAGCCTTGCCTCACGGCAGGCTCCGATGCCAGTCTCGCTGGCCCCAGCACTGGCCTAACCCCTCAGCAGGTTCCAGACCCGACCTCGGAGGCCCCAGCACAAGCCTTGCCTCATGGCAGAATCCGATCCCGGCCTAGTAGGCCCCAGTACCAGCCTTGCCTCACGGCAGGGTCTGATGCCGGCCTCGCTGACCCCAGCACCGGCCTAACCCCTCGCCAGGCTCTTATTCTGGCCTCAGAGGCCCCAGCAACGGCTTTGCCTCACGGCAGGCTCCGATGTCAGCCACGCTGGCCAGCACCGGCCTTACCCCTCGGCAGGCTCTTATCCCGGCCTCGGGGGCCCCAGCACCGGCTTGCCTCACAGCAGGCTCCGATGCTGGCCTCGCTGGCCCCAGCACCGGCCTAACCCTCGGCAGGCTCTTATCCCGGCCTGGGAAGCCCCAGTACTGGCCTTGACTCATGGCAGGCTCCGATGCCAGCCTTACTGGCCCCAGCACCGGCCTAACCTCTTGGCAGGCTCTTATCCTGACCTCGGAGGTCCCAGTACCGGCCTTGCCTCACGGCAGGCTCTAATGCCGGCCTCGCTGGCCCCAGCACCGGACTAACCCTCGGCAGGCTCTTATCCCGGCCTTGGAAGCCCTAGTACCAGCCTTGCCTCATGGCAGGCTCTGATGCCAGCCTCGCTGGCCCCAGCACAGGCCTAACCCTCGGCAGGCTCTTATCCCGGCCTCGGAAGCCCCAGCACCGGCCTTGCCTCACAGCAGGCTCCGATGCCGGCCTCGCTGGCCCCAGCACTGGCCTAACCCTCAGCAGGCTCTTATCCCAGCCTCGGAAGCCCCAGTACCGGCCTTGCCTCATGGCAGGCTCCGATGCCAGCCTTACTGGCCCCAGCACCGGCCTAACCTCTTGGCAGGCTCTTATCCTGACCTCGGAGGTCCCAGTACCGGCCTTGCCTCATGGCAGGCTCTGATGCTGGCCTCGCTGGCCCCAGCACCAGCCTAACCCCTTAGCAGGCTCCGGTACCATCCTCGGAGGCCCCAGCACTGGCCTTGCCTCACGGCAGGCTCCGATGCCAGCCTCGCTGACCCCAGCACTGGTCTAACCCCTCAGCAGGCTATTATCCTGGCCTCGGAGGCCCCAGTACTGGCCTTTCCTCACGGCAGGCTCCGATGCCGGTCTCGCTGGCCCCAGCACTGGCCTAACCCCTCAGCAGGTTCCGGACCCGACCTCGGAGGCCCCAGCACAAGCCTTGCCTCATGGCAGGCTCCAATGCTGGCCTCGCTGGCCCCAGCATCGGTCTAACCCCTCAGCAGGTTCCAATCCCGGCCACAGAGGCCTCAGTAGTGGCCTTGCCTCACAGCAAGCTCCGATGTCGGCCACTGGCCCCGGCGCCCGCCTAACCCCTCAGCAGGTTCTGATCACTGTCTCTGTGGTTATTATTTCAAAGGTTCCAGGTGTAATGTATCAGATCTCTGCCTCCCCTGAGTATTGGCCACTGGCATTTCCTCTGCCTCCACCGTTTCAAATCCTTCCCAGGCTCTTTTTCCAGTCTGAATGTTGTCCAGTGTTCCTAAGCATGCGTGATGGTAGCATTCGACATTTGGTGTAATTTCTCCAAAAAAATAAAGTTGGTAAGATCCGGTTTCTGCTTCTCCTGAATACAAGTCTCCACCACCATCGTGGAGAACTCTTTCAACACCGCATTTCTCCTTGTTCTCCGCTAAACTCTCTCCTTACAGGTGATGTCTGAGATTCTTAACAATATAGAGAAATAGCAGTCCTCTTTCATGGCAAATTTTTCCATAAGTTCCAGTGCATTTAGATAAGTTTTGTCTGCATCTCCAGTGTCCTGGCATCCATAACGGCTTTCTTACCTCCTCTCCGATATTTTTCTTTATCTTTTTCTGTTCTGGGCCCGGTTTCTCCAGGGGTCTGGCGTGCTACTCGCAGTTCGGCCTGGGGCCCAGAGTCCCGCGACCCGGGCCCCAGCTGGCGTGCCCCGCGCGCGACCCCCACCCAGAACCCAGCGTCTTACTGGGCCCGGTTTCTCCAGGGGTCTGGTGTGCTATGTGCAGTTCGGCCCGGGACCCAGAGTCCCGTGACCCGGGCCCCGGTTGGTGTGCCCCGCGCGCGACCCCTGCCCAGAACCCAGCGTCTTACTGGGCCCGGTTTCTCCAGGGGTCTGGCGTGCTACGCGCAGTACGGCCTGGGGCCCAGAGTCCCGCAACTCGGGCCCCATCTGGCGTGCCCCGCGTGCGACCCCTGCCCAGAACCCAGCGTCTTACTGGGCCCGGTTTCTCTAGGGGTCTTTTTGTTTTTAATGCTTGCCATTCTAGTTGGAGTTAGGTAGAATCTCAGGGTAGGTTTGATTTGCATCTCTGATTGCTAATAATGTTGAGCATTTCTTCATACATTTTATTGGCCATTTGAATTTCTCCTTTTGTAAAGTATTTATTTAGTTCACTTATCCATTTTTTGTTTGGGTTATTTTTTTAGTGCTGAGTTTCTTGAGTTTTCTGTATACTCTAGATATTAGTCCTCTCTAAGGGAAATAGTTGGCAAAAAAATTCTCTCATTCTGTTGGCTCTGTTGAGGTTCTTGTTGGTCCTTTACTGTAAGGAAGCCCTTCAGTTTAATACAGTCCCATGTGTTGATCTGCCTTTTAATTTCTTGTGCCTTGGGGGGAGGGTATTTTTGAAAAAGTTTTTACCTGTGCCTATTTGTTGATGTGTTGGACCTATGCCCTCTTCAAGGATGTGTAAGGTCTCTGGTCTAATTTCTAAATCTTTGATCCATCTTTAATTGACTCTTGTAGAGGTTAAAAAAGTGGAATTTATTTCCATTTTTCTGCAGATGGTTAACTAGTTTTGCTTGTCTTTTTGCCCCCTCACCTGTTTTTTTTTTTTTTTTTTTCTTCATGGCACTGGGGAGGAAAAGTAGGGACTTCCTACTTTTGATGGAGGCTCTCTGTCATTTTATGTTTTAAAACCCAGAGTCTTCATGTTGCTGAAAATCATGCTAAGTTTCTGGGTGAGGTACTGTTTGCTCTTTAAAATATATTTAAACTTAGTTATAGTCTTCACAGGCATGGTAATAAATTTTATTCTCAGAATTTTTGTTAATTTTATTTTAATACTTTTATTGATGAATTATAGTCTTACATCATAATGTAGGTCACAGTAATATTGACATACATGAACACAGTACTCAATGGGCTTCCCCGTGGCTCCCTCCTCATTCCTCCCCTTCCCTATATAGGATATTGAGATTGGCTTTTGTAGTCTCACATATAAATAGCCTCTCAATGAAAGTGATTCATTAATTTGTTTTATTTTTCCATTGCAAAAAATTTTCATGCCTGAATAATTATTTTTCAGACATATAAAAAGGATGGAAAATAACCTGCAGTTACCTAGGAAAATACCATTATTTTAAATTATTTTCAGTGCATATATGCATATTTGTGGATATATTTTCATCTAGGTAATATATTTAAAATTATAGATTCAAAATAAAAGTCCAAGTACATTTTAAAAACATAAATAAGAAAAAATGGCAAAAAGTTAACACTCTGATGTTACCATTACTAAAACTTAAAAAAAAAACCTTTAAGATCTCTAAGTACACAAACACACACACACACACACACACACACACACACACACATACACACACATTTATATACATACAATTTTATATTGGCCATATTATTTAATAGCATGTTATACATTCTTTTCTATAACTACCTTTTTCAGTTAACAGTATTTTCTAAAATACAGAAAGAACAAAATTTTATATATTATATATATTTTTAAATTTATTTTTATTGGTGCCTTGTAATCACACATCACATTGGAATACAAGACTTGAGAGGAAATACAAGCACACATCATCCAATTAGCCCTCATCCACTCCCTATCCCACTCCCTCCCCCTCCCTCGATCCCATGCTTGTTTGGTGATTAACTTTGATACATTTGTTTATGTACCTCCTGAGTTTAAAGAGGTTCCAACCTCCCCTATCCCATACCCTCTGATTGGTCACCTTAATTGCTTCGCTATAGGGCCTTTTCTATAGCTCGATGTCTTCCTGTTGCCCCTTTCCTCCTAGTTATTGCTGATTAGGAGAAGTATCTGGTTTTTATTTTCTGTGATACTTCTCTGTGCATGCCGATTGCAAGTACCGATTCCACTCTTGATGGCTCCAGTATAGCCTGGCTACCCGGTGGACTGATTCAGACCTTGTTGGCTCAAGCAGTGGCCTTGCCTCATGGGAGGCCCCGATTCTGGGCTCCCTGGCCCCCACACTGGCCTAATCCCTTGGCTGGCTGCGATCCCGGCCTCGATGGCCCCAGCATTGGCTTTGCCTCAAGGCAGGCTCTGTTACAGCCTCTCTGACCCTGGCACCGGCCTAACCCCTCGGCAGTCTCCTATCCTGGCCTTGGAGGCCCAAGCACCAGCCTTGCCTCATGGCAGGCTCCGATCCCGGCCTCACTGGCCCTGGAACCGGCCTAACTCCTCGGCAGGCTCCAATCCCAGCCTCGGAGGCCTCAGTAGTGGCCTTACCTCAAGGCAGGCTCCAGTGCCGGCCACTGGCCCCGGAACTAGCCTAACCCTTTGGCAGGCTAAAATCCCAGCCTCGAAGGCCCCAGCACAGGCCTTGCCTCATGGGAGGCTCCAATCCTGGCCTCATTGGCCCCAACACCAGCCTACCCTCTCGGCAGGCTCTGATCCCGCCTCAGAGGCCTTAGTAGCGGCCATGCCTCATGGCAGGCTCTGATCTAGGCCTCACTGGCCCCGGCACCAGCCTTACCCCTAAGCAAGCTCCAATCCAGGCCTTGGAGACCCCAGCACTGGCCTTGCCTCATGGCAGGCTCCGCTCCTGGACTTTCTGGCCCCAGCACTGGCCTACCCTCTCAGCAGGTTCCGATCCTAGCCTCAGAGGCCTTCGTAGAGGCCGTGCCTCATGGTAGTCTTCGATCCCGGCCTCGCTAGTCCCAGCACCAGCCTTATCCCTCGGCAGGCTCCAGTCCAGGCCTCAAGGGCCCCATCACCGACCTTGCCTCATGGCAGAATCTGAACCCGGCCTCTCTGGCCCTGGCAACAGCCTAACCCCTCAGCCGGCTCTGATCCCGGCCTCGGAGGCCTCAGTAGTGGCCTTGCCTCAAGGCTGGCTCTGAAGCCAGCTGCTGGCCCCAGCACCGGCCTAACCCCTATGCAGGCTCCGATCCCAGCCTCGGAGGCCCCTGCACCAGCCTTGCCTCACAGCAGGCTCCGATCCTGGCCTTGCTGGCCCCAGTATCAGCCTAACCCCTCAGCAGGCTCTGATCCTGGCCTTGGAGGCCTCTGAAGTGGCCTTGACTCACAGCAGGCTCCGATGCCAGCCAAGGCCCCGGCACCGGCCTAACCCCTCAGCAGGCTCCAATCCCAGCCTTGGAGGCGCCAGCACTGGCCTTGCCTCACGGCAGGCTCTGATCCTGACCTTGCTGACTCCGGTACCGGCCTAACCCCTCGGCAGGCTCTGATCCCGGCCTTGGAGGCCCCAGCACTGGCCTTGCCTCATGGCAGGCTCTGATCCTGACCTTGCTGACTCTGGTACCAGTCTAACCCCTCGGCAGGCTCTGATCCCGGCCTTGGAGGCCCCAGCACTGGCCTTGCCTCACGGCAGGCTCCGATACGGGCCTCGCTGGCCCCAGGACTGGCCTAACCCCTCGGCAGGCTCTGATCCCGGCCTCGGAGGCCCAGCACTGGCCTTGCATCACAGCAGGCTCCAATCCCAGCTTTGCTGTCTCCATCGCTGGCCACACCCCTCGGCAGGCTCCAATCCAAGCACCCTCTTTCACCAGCAGGTTGTCTCACGTTTCTGAGAGTGAGTGGTGGTAGCATTCTGCCTCTGGGGTTGTTACTTAAAAAGTTCCAGTTGTAATGCATCAGATCTCTGCTTCCCCTGAGTACTGGCCACTGCCATTGCCACTGCCTCCACCATTTCAAATCTTTCCCAAGCTCTTTTTCCACTCTGAATGTTGTCCAGTGTTCCTAAACATGCAGGACGGTAGCATTCAACGTTTGGTGTAATTTCTCCAAAAAATAAGGTTGGTAGGATCAGATTTCTGCCTCTCCTGAATACAAGTCTCCACTGCCATTGTGGCGACCGCTTCCAACACCGCCTTCCTCCTAGGTCTCCACTAAACTCTCTCCTTACAGGTGATGTCCAGTATTCTTAAGAATGTAGAAAAGAAATAGTCCTCCTTTGTGGGGAATTCTTCCAAAAGTTCCAGTTAATTTGCATAAGTTTTGTCTGCATCTCCAATATCTTGGCATCCACCGTGGCCTTCTTGACCCCTCTCTGATATTTTTCTTTTCTTTTTCTCTTTCTTTTCCTTTTCCTTTTTTTTTAAATAAGAGAAGGCAGTATGTGTGGTTTGAGGAGGTTGTGGGATCAGGCACTCAGTAGCACTGCAGCCTGGGCTCCAGTTATTCCGGGGGATCCTGCGTTCCCTGCGTGCCCCCCGCCCGGTGCCCAGAGTCCTGCGACCCAGGTCCAGACCTGGGCCCTGGCTCTTCCTGGAGTCCAGCGTGCCCAGCCTGACCCCTGCCTTGGCCCCAGGGCCTTGCGACCCAGGCCTGTTTTTTCCAGGGGTCTGGCGTGCTCTGCATGACTCCGCCTAGGGCCCGGAGTCCTGCGACCCAGGCTGGCAATTATGGGAGTCTGATGTGTCCCGCCTGACCCCTGCCCGGGCCCCAGGGCCTTGGGACCCCAACCAGGTTTCTCCAGGGTTCCGGCATGCTCCACGCAACCCCGTCTGGGGCCCAGGGTCCTGCAACCCGGGCCTCAACCCGGGCCCCGTTTTCTCAGGGGGTCTGGCATACCCCGCCTGACCCCTGCCCGGGGCCCAGGGCTTTGCGACTCGGGCCCCTGTTTCTCTAGGGGTCCAGAACAAATTTTTAATAATAGCTTAAGAAAAATGGCAACGAAGATAAACCTGAAGAAAATAGCTAAGATACAGTGAAAGTTTAGAAATGCAGAGATAGAAATGAGTATTCTTATCTTTTCTTGATATTTTTTTAAACATGTACCTTTATAAATTATTACCATCATTATTTAAGTCATACTCATTCTTGCATACACACATTCATACTTTTAACATTAATTTTTTTATTGAAGAAGCATTATTTTGAGTGCTATAACTGGATGCTGGAAAATAAATTCAGCCCTGCCCTTGGGACACATCAACCTAGTGAAGAGGAAACAAAAGCAAATAGAGTAGCGACCCGTAGAGAAACCATCAGAGGTAGAAAGAAGAATGGACAATATTTTCTAAAAGAGAAATTATAAAAAGATCTTAAAGCAGCATATCTAAGATAAGTCTAAATAAAAAGAGAGACTTGTTTATTTCATGGACTTGTAAGATTCAAGGTGAGAAGAACAAACATGAAAAAGTATATGATATTTAAATAAAAATGAGTTTAGTATATTTACTAAAACAAGGGTATAAGAGTATTAAATTATAGGTAGTATTGGGATAACTAAGTGAATGTAATTAGCGAAACAGGCTACTGTAAGAGATGTTCTTTCAAGTTCAATTCATTTTCAGTGCTATGTACTTTTATATTATTAGACACAGCTACATCATATGCCCTCCTGCTATGATGGTAAGATTAGACATTCATTTCAGTAAACATGAGTATGTTTTAATTAAAATGCCTTCTGAGAAAATGGAATGTCACATTTTTAAATAGAATTTCAGGTTGCTATAGTAACTAATAAAACTGTCACTATTTATTCTAAATAACATAAAAGCATCTTTAAAGATGGTAAATCACTTTCAGAGTATCATGACCATTAGTTACTGATATTAAATTGCATTACATTAACAACTAGATAAATGTTTCATGAATTCAAAATAGGAGAAAATATACTGGAACAGAGAGAAAATTGAAATATCTTTGACAAGCTTGATGAGTTAGATGGAGACAAATGTTTAATGCACCTTCTACAAAAAAGGAGATAATTTCTCTTCACTGATCAGATCATTTGTTAAATTTAAATCATCCAATAAAAATATTTTTTTTCATTTTCTTGTTCCCATGGAAGTGTACAAGCCACTGAAGCATAAGGAAGCTCAGTATAGTAAATAGTATTACAAGGAGTAATACAACCTGGAACCAAGGGGTTCTTGGGGTCAAATCCCATCATGATGCTGCCTTCTCTTCTTGAGGAAGGAGCATAATTGCAATTTTATTCTGATTGTTTTCTTCTCTGGTCTCAGTATTTTCATCTTCTGAAATGGGGTAAAATAATGTCTATTGCAAATTTAAAAAAAAAGAGCTTAAGGACTCAAACTCAACACCAAACAAACCTTAGTTTGCTTCTTGGCCAAGCCTTTTCAAGCTTATTACAGTTGGCTGTACCATAAAAATTTACAGAAGAATCATTTCATTAAACAATAAAAATATGAATAGTCTTAAGAGTTAAAAGTCTCCTCACCTGTAAGAAAACCATGTATGACAAAGTAAAGTAATTGGTTTCATTGATAAACAATGCAAAAATGATTGTATGATATCCTTTGTCATTTGTGTTGGCCTTATTTCTGCTGTGGTTTGGAAATGTCCCCCAAAAGCCTGTGTGTTAAAGGCGTAGTCACCAGGAGCCTGTGGTGCTTAGGGAGAGGTGGTAAAGCCTTTAAGAGGTAGGGCTTAGTGGGAGGAAGGTCAGGCATGGGAGAGGGAATAAGACTTTGAAGGGGATACTGGTAGACCAGCACTTTCCTCTCTCTTTCACTTCCCAGACATAAAGAGGTAAACAGGCCTCCTTTGCCTTCTTCATGGTGCCACCATAGACCCAAAGCAACAGGGCCAAGTAACCATGGACCTAAACCTCCGAAAACATGAACCAAACTAAACTCTTCTCTTTTTTAACTTAATCTTGCTCAGGCATTTTTCAAAGTGACAGAAATCTGACTAAAAAACCTTCCTTGCAGCCGGGCATGGTGGCGCACGCTTGTAATCCCCGCACTTGGGAGGTAGAGACAGGAGGATTGTGCAGGTTTGAAGCCAGCCACGCTGCTTAAGAGACCCTGTTTCCAAATTAAAAAGTATACAAATAGGTCTGGGAGTGTAGCCCAAAAGTAGAAGGGTTTCTAGGAACCCCAGTAACACACACACACACACACACACACACACACACAAAACTTCCTTTCATTCTTATTTTGCTTTTATCTCTTTCATATTTCCAAGCATGATAAAAAAAACCGTATAATTTTCTTCTCTTAAAATGTTGTAGTTTAGTGTTCTAAAGATTTGAAACATTTAGCTGAGAGTTCTCTTTATATCTTAGTATCTTTCATTCTTCTGAGAAATTTTCTAGAATTGTTTATGGTGAAATGCCACATATGCATTTCTTGTGGAATATATCCCTGTAAAATGTTTTACATCATAATTTGGGTTAGGATTTTTTTTAGATATGAATTTCTTGAGTTAACTATTTTTATTAATCTTGGGAAATATTTACTGGGTATCATGTGTTTTCTTATGAGTTAGGAGGTATGATCAGAAAAAAATATATTCTTTCATCAGTTGATGAACATCTTGGCTGCTTCCATAGTTTGGCAACTGACTCTCTCAGCTGTAAACATAGGCATGCATTTGCAGGGAAATGGATGGAACTGGAGAACATTATGCTAAGTAAGATTAGCCAGTCACCAAAAGTAAAGAGTTGGATGTTCTCCTTAATATGCAGAAGCTAGGGAGAATATTGGACATATGAGATACTCCAGACAAAGAAAGAGAAACCTTGGATGAGTAGACAAAGCCACCTAACTGAGGGGTATGGGGAGGGAGGGGGAAGCACTTAATGTGCACTAGGTACATTCTTAAACATATGGAAGTCAGTCACTAAAATCACAGGAGAAGGAGGGAGGGAGGAGGAACTGGGGTGCAAATTAGGGAAGGGTTAAATGGGTGATTTGTGCATATTAGACTCTATCATCCTGTACTTTGTAATGATGTACGATTACAATGCACCAATAAATTAAAAAAATTTAACTTAAATTGCTATAGAGATTAGAAAAAATGTTATGAATAGTTACAAAGGTAACATTTCAAAAATGGAATTATTTAAAATATTTTAACAATAAGAAAATAAAGGACTGCACATTTGCTATCTAAAAGTGATCTAAAAATCATAAAATCATCTCTTGTGTATCAACACTAAATCTCTGTTCATTCTGGCATTCTGAAGAAAAGTAAAACTCTTTCCTTAAAAATTACTATTTGTGCCAGGCATGATGGAACATGCTTGTAATTCCAGTATTTGGGAGGCTGAGACAGGAGAATCACAGGTTCAAAGCCAGCAACATAGGAAGGCTTTCAGAAACCTATTAAAACCCTGATTTCCTTCCTTTTCTCTCTTTCTTTCTTTCTTTCTTTCTTTCTTTCTTTCTTTTTTTTTTTTTTTTTTTTTTTGGTGGTACTGGGGTTCCTGGAAGCCCTTCTACCTCCGGGCTACACTCCCAGACCTATTTTTACATTTTTATTTGGAAACAGGGTCTCCTAAGCCAGCGCATGGCTGGCTTTGAACCTGCGAGATCCTCCTGTCTCTACCTCCCAAGTGCGGGGATTACAAGTGTGTGCCACCACGCCCAGCTAAAACCCTGGTTTCAAATAAAGAAATAAAATTAGGTTCAGGGTGTAGCTTAGAGTTAGAATGCCTCTAGGTTCAACCTCAGTCCCCCAAAATTATTTACAATGTTAAAGGTATTTTCCTTGATATTGTGATGTGATGAAGTATAGAACATAAATATTAGGTGCTAGTATTGGAAGAATTTGAATTTTAGTCCAATATCTACTGCATAAGTATTGGGTCCATTACTTAATTTCTATAAACCCCAACTTCCTTAACTATAGAATGAAGATGAATAGTTAACAATTATAAGGAATTAATGACACCTTTAGCAAACATTGAGTAATGTTAATGGTAAGCAATCAATAAATATTATCATTACACATATTTCCTTTTTCTTTCTGTATATAGCAAAATACTCAATATAATTAATTATATAATTTACTTCATATTATTACCCAACTTGCACAGTTTACTCACTACTGACCTTGGAGCCATAGGTAGAACTGCAGAAAAAAAAATACATGGTTTTATCTTTATTTCTGTATTTCCCTAAATTAGTATATATTAATTTTTAATAACCATTATAAAATCATAAAATATACATTCATGTTTTCCCCAAGGAATAATATAATATTGCAAACAATCAGTTTCTGTCTTAATACTATGTTTAAATGACTTTTAGGTGGATAGTGAGGAAACAAAATGACTATGATTTTCTTAGTTGAGTACCTTAGTTATAAAAATATTTGTACATCCTAAATTCATATGTATTTAAGGCAAGGCACTGTATATTTATGTCATAAGTGCCCTGAAGGGCATAATAACTAATATTCAAACCTTAATATCAAAGGCAATTTTGTGATACTAAGGGATTATTTCTAGACACCATATAATTTATAATTAAACACTGACACCAAGTAACATGAATAATTATATGTTTCTTCTCTAGATTTGTATAACAACCATTTTCTTTTATGCATTTATATAATTGTAACAAATCAGAATAAGTAATAACAAATTGCTGATTATTTTAATTCCTGTTTAATAAATTTTTTGGCAAAATGTTTTGTTAAGAAATAAGACAAAAACATTTTTGGAAAGGATTTATTATATATTATTTACTACAAGTATATATATATATATATATACATATATATATATACATATATACATATATACACATACACACACTCTGTGTGTGTGTGTGTGTGTGTGTGTGTGTGTGTGTGTATATATATAAAATCACAATTGTATACTTTCTATACTTGGTAATGAATATTTTTTTGGTGGTACTGGGGTTCCTGGAAGTCCTTCTGCCTCTGGGCTACACTCCCAGACCTATTTTATACTTTTTTATTTTTGGAAACAGGGTCTCTTAAGCCAGCGCCATCCTCCTGTCTCTGCCTTCCAAGGATTACAAACATGCGCCACTATGCCTGGTGTTTTACTTGGTAATGAATATTTTTAAATGATTTTTAGGTCTCAATGAGTTTATGAGTTATGCTATTATATTTGAAGGATTTTTCTCAAAACATTATAAATTTCCATGGAATACGATTTCATTTATCTAACTTTGAATTAAATCAGTACCTTATACTCATGGTCACATGACTGGATTAAACTGAATAGCATAAAAGTTTCTTTGGCTTCTCATTTTAGGACACTTAGATTTATATTCCAGCTCTACTATTAAAAGCTGATGGGCCAGATGTGGTGGTGCACACTTGTAATCCCAGCATTCGGGAGACTAAGACAGGAGGATCACAGTTCGTGGACAGCTTCAGCTACTTAGTGAGGCTCTTGGCAACTCAGTGAGACCTTGTTTCAGATGCTTTCCCTAATATGTGAGTGTTAGGGAGAATTGGGTCATAGGAGGAACTCTAGATGAAAAAGAAAATCCTATGGAGGAGCAAATAAGACAACCTAAAGGAGGAGAAAGGAGGAGGGAAGAGGAAAATCTCTGAAACACACAATGTACTTAAACATATCGAAGTCAACCACTAAGCCGAGCAAGGGAGGGAGGAACGGGGGAGGGGGAGTGGGGTGGGAATTGGGTAGGGGTTAAATCAGTGATGTGTGCATGTCTCTACACACAAGTTTTTTACCCCAATATGATGTATGAATATAATGCACCAATAAAAAAATAAAATAAATAAAATAAAAAAAAGAATAAAAAATAGGGCTGGGAGTATAGCTCAGAGGTAGAATGCCCCTGGGGTTCATCCCCAGTACCACACACAAAAAAATTTGATGGGACACCAAACCATTTGCCAATGACCTAAGTCTCTGATTGCCACCTTGCAAAGAAGAGATATGTTTCACTCAAGAATCTCATTGCTGTGATTAAAACACTGACATACAGCACTGAGAGGAAGGAGAA